>NC_133301.1:4538167-4596253 GCF_005239225.2 Populus alba | reverse complement strand
AAATTTTCATCTATATCAAAATCTTACTTGCCTCAACAAGTAAATACCTTAAACTTATTTTAGTTTATTTTAATCAAACTTATAAATAAAATTGCATAGTAAACTAAATAATTATGATCGCTAATCTACTTATTTTGAATAGCAATTATTTCATTAGAGAAATATGTATTTATTGTCATTGGTATTTAGGACAATATAATGGAAACGTAAAAATGATGGGTTGATGTTAATACTCCCAATCTAGCTAGGTATTTGCAGTGAGATATTCTCACATTATTTTTCATTGACTAAGCATAAAGTTTCTTGGAATAGATAGCAGATCATCCATATTTAAGCTCGCATAGGAATAGAATCACTAATCTTACAAGAAAAGGAGCCCTAATAAGTTCCTTGAATGCCTATCATGTGAGTGAGACTCGGTTGGAATTCGCTAATCATTAAAGCATCTAGCAATGTGTTTGCCATTGTTATTTATAAATACTTTTGTCAGAAGAAATTATGGAAAATAATGAGTTCAGATTCTTCTTCTCTTCTTCTTCTTCTTCTTCTTCTTTCACTCTTACTCTGCCATTACATAAATGGTAGCTATGATAGCCATGAGACTCTGCATTGAACTGTAAATTCGATGGAGAATTGAGGGCTATTTAACTTTCTTTCCTCGCATGTAAAAGCAAAAAATCATGAACCCCTTTCGTCTGGACTCTTATGATTATCTTGGATTCTCTTCTCAGTAGAAAAAAGATCAAAGCTCCAGTACCAAAAGCATGGAAGGATATGAGAAGACCTGCAAAGTGGGGGCTGTCAAAAGATTAGTATAAATCAAAAAGAAGCCAAAGAAAGAGAGCAAAAGCAGATGGAATGATAGAAAAAGTTGAGTGTCTTTACGTTACACTTATGCTGTCTCGTGCACACCCTTTCCTTTCTATCCCTTTGTTCTCTTGAAGAGGAAGGCGAGAGGGACCCACCATCTCTTTCTCCAAGGAATATACCCGGCATGCTGTCCGCATCTCCATTTTCTAGGTTTTTACACTTTCATGGTGGTGTTTGGAATTGCATTTTTAAAATTTTGAAATTATATTTATTTAAAATGAATTTTTTTATATTTTTAAATTATTTAGGTATGTTAATATTAATAATTAATTTTTTAAAAAAAAACTTCATTTTAATATATTTCTAAACAAAATATACTTTAAACCATCATCATTACTATAATTTCAAACAAATCCTTAATATCACTTGACTGACATCCACATCTATATCCAATCTCCATTTTTTTTTATTTTTTTCAATTAAAACCTTACTTTTAGTTTCTGTTTTTTTTTAATACAAAGTTGATGTCAACAACCAAAGTAATTTTTCTTTTCTTGAGAAATATATTAGTATGTGGTAGTGAACAACCAAAAGACGCACTCTAGAGGATATTTGTTTTAATTTGTTAAGCATGCCGTATTTGCTACGAAGTGATATGATATAATAATGATAATTGCTCAATATTCCACATTTACTGGCTTTTTGAGGCCACTAGGAATCTCTCACTAGTTTAATTTCTTTCAACGGGGTACAAGGCAAAACACTAAGAAGATAATATTAAAACTGAAAAAAAAACTAAGATGCATAGTGTATTAATATGAATCAAGATTTATTGTACTAGGAATAACAACATAAAATTGTCTTTTTATGAGATTTCTTTATTATTATTGAATTTATTGAAATCAAAAAAAATTATATAATTTTAAAGTATAATAAAATAACTGAATTACTTTTATAAATAAAAAAATATTAAATTAGTATTGAAAAGCTTTTTAGTCTTTTCATTCTTTTTTTAACACAGTAAAATAATTTAATTATCTTTTTTAAAAAAAGTTACTAAACTAGCTTCTAGAGGACTTTTTCTTATTATCAACTAATTGTTTTTGTTATAATAAAGTTAACTTTAGGAGTAATTTGATATTTTACTAAATATAAAAATATTATTAAAAAAATTGGCTAGTATGTGCAATGCACACGTTAGCAAATTAATGACACTCATGTTCTTTAGAAGGTGATAAAATCATACTGGTGGCTCCTCTATGATGGATAGCATGTGTGGCCAACACCTTCGGTTTGGCATCACTAATCTTTTTTTTTTATTTTCTTTCTCTTCCGTAATTTTTTATGTTATCCCTCTAAATTTTTTAAGCAATCTTTTAATTTGTTTTTACCTTCAAAGTTGATCTATGTTATTTTGATTACCATTTATATTATTTTTGTTTGTTTTCAATTTTATTATCTTTTAATTTTATTATCTGTTAAATTTGATCCTCATTCTTTTGAATGTTTTTTTTCTTTGTTTTAAACTTATATTTTTTTAATTTCATCCTTAAACATTTATTTAATTGGAAATTAAGCTCAATTATTTTTTATTTGCTTTCTATAGAATTTTTCACCAAATTTAAAAATAACTCGGATTATCTCGAGTCCTTTTATATGTAGTTCTCTATTAAGTTTAGATTTTTTGAAAAAAAAATTATTTTTAAATTAAATTAATTAATTGATTAAATATAAGCATGAAATGCTCACTTTATGAATATTTTGTTTGGTTTACTATTTGGGTCTGCTTTAACAACACGAGTAGTCTTTTTCGATGTCGTCATGGAACTTTTCAAAATGACATTAAAACCATCTTATTGAGCTCTTTTTGGTAGTGAGGCAGTGTCCATAGTTGAGCAACAATGAGTCTTCAATGAATTTTTTTTCTTCTCCTCCCAAGTATAATATTGATAATTTATTTTTTATAGTTAATTACTATTAATTTTTTGGTTTTATTTAGTTTTATTATCTTTTTTTAATCATATTATTAAAATTAACTGAGTTTATTAAACCTGGCCCAGTCTATAATACAAGTCTTAAATTTTTTGCTTTTAAAAAAATATTACCAGCATTTAAATATTAAATTTTACGACACCCATCACATACCACAAGCCATCTCTATATATAGTATTACACTATTGGCCTATTGGCTCGAAATGCCAGTTGTATTACTTATGCTTTTAATTTTATTATTCGTTAGTATTTTATAATATTTCAGTTTTTAAATAAGGCTAAAATAAAATTAAGGCTTTAAAAATTGGATAGTCCAAGTTTATCTAGATTTTTATATTTTTTATAGTTTGTACAATTTCTTATTGTCAAAGTTTTGGGCACTATGTTAATATAAATATAGGAAAATATCATATGCTAATTCTTCTTGCCTTTGAGTAGTTATATGGAAAAGTTAACTTATGCCAATTTGCTGTAAAGAGCTTTTACCATCCAAAAACTAGGTTTAGTGCTTTGTTTTTGTACTTGTACTGATTGATGAAGGAGGCATGAGTGGACCTAGCCGACCCATTTCCTCGGAACAAGGGTCTGATCTATTTATTTTTGAATTTATATGGGGTTTTATGCTATTAATTACCTAGCTAGTGGTCCACAGAGGATCACTTAACGAAAACTTTAATATTACTTTGGATTTGATGAGGACACCCAGCAAGAACATTGTCATGCACTCTCTTTTGGTTGCTCCTCTTTTTTCAAAAGAATAGATTTTCATTGCATTATGATCTATAAATGTCGGGCGCGAAGGTCCACTAGGGAACAAAACTGTTAATATCATCAATATTTTTTTACAAAATTATTCAATTTTTCTAAAAGGAATTCAATTAATTATAGTCAATCACTTCATTTTATGTTAAATTAATTCCATTAATAATATATCGATTACTATAGAAAAAAAAAAAAAAAAGCTTCATTTTATGCGCATGAAACTCAGCAAATGTACTTCTAATTTTGGTTATTAAGTGGGTGGATTATTAATATCCAGATATATCTATGAACAAGTTGTGGGAAAAAAGAAATATTAGTAGGAGGCTCGAAGCAAGAAGACATAAATAGTTCTTAATTAATCAAACGCTTCATTGGCTGCTCAAGTAATTAGAGTTTGGTGATGAATGATAAAGCACTTCATTACCCCGTAATCCTACAAGAATTTAGCAATTTAATTAATCCCACGCATTTCTATACCGGTTAAGCTTGAACCAACTGTGATTAATAGACCTGTGGTCTAGCAGGTGAGCTTATTACAAGCAATATAAATATTAACCAATTCAGTAACTATCATGACAATACTGTTGTGTGTGGAAGGCACACATCTAGTTGCAAATCAGGTTGCAAATAAATAAATAAATAAATAAAAGGAAGATTTGAATGCTACAAATTAGGCTTGAAGTTTTCATGGCTGCAAATTAGGAGGAAAGATTCTTGGTTGTTTATTAGAAGAAATTATGGCTGAAAATGGAATGCATGTTTCCCCATTTCAACTATAAATAGAGAGCTTGTGAGAGTTGAAAAATATACAACAACAATACATTGAGAGCAAGAGAGAAGGGAGGCAATTACAAAGAGATTGAGAGAGTTGAGTTGAGAAGAGTTTTCTCCTTTCACATTATTGTAGATTATAGTTTTATTTTCATTTAGTAAGACTTGTAGCTATGCGGATGTAGCCAATTACTGAACCACAATGTGTCTTGATTTTGGGCATCAATCTCAAGTCTTAGTAATTAGTATTAGAGCTTTATGTAGCAAACAAAGTTTGTTTTAATTTTTATCAAAAAAATAAAAGGGTTCAAAAATGTGTTTTGAACATACCATTATGATAAGGATGTCGAAACAAAAATATTTGTAAAAACCACGTGCAAAATAAAAATCATAGTAAGCCTAATGCACACTACATGCCAAAAGAATGAAGCCCGCATGCCTCCACCATCCCAAGTACCTTCCTTACACACTACTCATCGTTATCAATAATAACCTAGTTCATAACCTTCTTTATTCTTAGATGACATTTATGCAATGCTTTAAGGTTAGATGACATGCATATGTCCTTACAAGTTTTGAAATGTAGGTCGCCCTATTTGATGTTCCATCATCATAGGGTATCTTTGTTTGCTATCCAAAACCTTCTTTGTTCTTTCGATGCACTAACTCGTTTAAGTTTATCGTGTACCAGTCCTCCATTCAAATGTAAATGTAGTGCCCATATTGAGTTGTTCGCAACGATTAATGCTTTCATTGGTTATCAAGCATAACCATACCCCCAAGTGTAATGCTTCTTTGATTCATCATAAAGAACCTTAACAAATCATTCATCTCCTGGATTCTCAAGAACTATTCTTTTATTAGTAGTTGTGTGCATCCTACCAAAAATAATCAAGAGGTTTTCTAGTGTCGATCTCATCCTAGATTGTCAATCATCCACGAAGTTACCTTTAGTTGAAACATACTCTTCAAGTATATATCATCATCAACCTTTATGGAACTATCAAGTCGTTTAGACATACATCTCATAGCTTGCAATAAAAGACTCATTATTATATACTCAAAATTCTTCTCAATGAATTCCTCTCAACCCATCTAATCAGATTATGAAAAGAAATGCATTGACATCATCAATGATGTTCTTTTTATCACCCACATTCAGTAGTGAAATGCACCTTGGGCTTTAAAATAAATTTTTCCACAGTCAGTCTTAATGGTGTCCATCCTTCCGATATTCCTTCAAAATGTTCTCATGTGATTACATCTTACAAGAGTCATAGACATGTTTAAAGGGATAAACCCAGATGAAGATATGAAAATGTCCTTTAAGTATAGTGTTACTCTCAATTGCTGCTGGAGTTCACTAGATCATGGACTGTCTTTGAACAACATCGCTCTCAATTTATCTAAATGTGCTTGTTCACTTATTATCTTTCTTTGAACAATATTGCTTTCAATTCACTGATTCATCATTTGATTATCTTTCTTTGCCCCTCAGCTAATCTAAATATTGTTTATTTTCCTTTCCAATATCCATTGTATTGCCCCCAATTGGTCAACTTTTCAAGAATGATCAAGAAGTGTCAATGTCATTTTTGTTAAGGATTTTGCAAACTTGGTCGATGTACTTTTTTGTTTAAAAATCTTTCTTGTTCTAGAATCAACTCTCACATTTCAAATATCATGTCTATTCAAGTCTAATTATTGAAATGAAATCAAAAGGAATCCAGTTTTTTGAAAGTATCTTTGAAAATCAAGTTCCTTTGGTCAAAGACCCAACACACGTCTTTTAATAAATGCAGTCATTTGATTGTCTTGTATTTTGAAAACAAAAATTGACCCATTGTAAGATTAAAATAGATTTTTCAATGGTTCTTTGTGTCGATTTTAATCTCTGATATTGGGTATATTATTTGATAATACATGATGAGGTAACCTTCTGTGAATTTTAAAAAAAAAAAAAAAAAGCTCAAGTCAAAACTCGAGGCTTTATTAAAAAATATTGTTCCTTTTAAGCACCTATTTTTATCAGTGTTGTCACTCATTTTTTTTTAGCCATAGCTAAAGAGATGGTGTATATCCCTTTTAGATCGAAGGCAAGAGTTTAGTTCAAAGTTGCTGGAAGATTGACAAAAGCAAAGAAGAAATAAATGTTTTTCGAACCCTGTTTCAGCTGGCATCTGCTCTCCTTATCCTTCTCCTTTGTTGCTAAAATTGTCAGGATTCTTATGTTAATTAGGGGTCTTTATAATGTAAATTTGTTCCTTTATTATCGAGTCTTTAAGGTTGGATAAATCCCTCAAAAGTTGCACTAAAACACTGATTATACCGTTGTCACAATTTTTTGTTCCAACTTAGGCTTTGATTTTAATTTGGTTTCGTATAATATCCAACCATCCCGGCTATATTATGTCACTCATGACATGTTGAAAAATTGACCTCCACCTTTATTGGATCCTAGGGCTCACTATTCTTATAGCAGACTCTTAGTCAAATTAGAATGCTTGGCATTGTCAGTTTCCTGAATTAGATCAAGAGAATTTTTTTTACCATCCAGGTTGTTGTAGTTTCTGTACTTTAAAACGAATTTATCTCATTCTTAATTCTTCATGAAAGTTATAGTCCTATACACGTAGATGAATTTTGATTTTTAAATCGCTTGATTTCGATATCAGAAGCTCAAGATATTCCCATTTGAATATCTAAACGTGAAAATAGAGAATTCTACCGTGAACATGATTCTGACCCGAGTTTTTCACTAAAGACTTTGCTTCCATCATGATTTTATTGGTCGTTATTCTTAGGTTATACTCTCATTCATATCAAGATGCTCGGCATTTGTCAATTTTTGAATCAAATCAAGATACCCTTTTTTTACCAACCAGATTGTTGCCCGATTCTGTTCTTTAAAATAATTTTATCTCACCTCGAATCCTTCATGAAAGTTGTAGTCCTACATATGTAGATGAATTTAGATTTTTGAGTTGCTTGATTTCGATATCAGAAGCTCAAGTGAAAATTCAGCCGCAAAAATTCTGCCACAAAAAAGGATTTTGCCCCCCAAGTTTGCAGGATTGAATTGAAAAAAAAAAGACTAAAATAAAGGAGTTAATTGCATATAAAAATTGGAAAAAACTTGGCTGGGTTTTGGAAGAAATAGAAAAAAAAAAAAAAAGGGATATGATTAGAAAATGACAAAAATTCTACCACGATGGGTTACATTTCTGCTGCCTTTCTAAACGACACCGTCTCTTTCTTTTTACATGAACTCACCTCTTTAGCTAGACGGTGCTATATGAGAACAACCCCATCCTGGAAATATAATTAGCATGGTATTGTACCCTGTCTACATTCCCTTCCCTCCTCTGCAACCTTTTGCTCCTGGTTTTTAAAATCCTTCGACCTTGCATACTACAACCTGGTGTGCACAGGACATCCCCCCTTTTCACACCAAATGTGCAGCTGCAAGTCAGAATCTCCAGTCCAAAGGAAACATTTTTATGCCTCCTATATGCTAGCTGTGGAAGAGGACACGGAGAGGAGCCTCACACCATCTAAGGGTTGGGATTTTATCCCTAATAGAGACGATTGGGATAAGGGGGCATGAGAGAGGTCTCCGATTTGTTTGTTTTTTTTTTTTTTTTTGCTTGGCTATTTTAGCAAGCTGATAGGTATTTTTGAAGGGGGGAAAAAAAAGAGGAGGGTAGAGAGAAGAGTAAAGAATAGAGAGAGTTAGCATAGAAAAAAAAACAAAGAGAACGAGAGGAAAAATTATCTCCAGCCTATCCTGCATTGCTGAAAAAGGAGTTCACCAAATCTACGGGTTTTCTAAAACTCCCAATGGTAAAAAAAAAAAAAAAAAAAAAAAAAAAAAAGGAAGGCCTTCTTTTTGTTTTCAGAGGTAGAAAAGCAAAGGTTTTTTTCCACCTATCTACACCTCATCCTTTGCACTCAACCCAGCAACATCTGCAGGTATAATTTCCAGTTTTTTTTTTTCTTCCTTGCTGAATTTAAACTTGGCATCTATTGTTTGTTCCTTTCCAAAGTATGTTCCCTACTTTGCTCTAGTTTCAGTTTCTTGGTTTGGACAAAAAGTGGTGTTTACCCACTATCACTGCCATGTTTTGTGCATCTATTGTTTGTTTGTTTTTTTCAAAATTTATTCCCCACTTTGCTCTAGTTTTAGTTTTTGGTTTGAACAAAAGGTGGTGCTTGCCCATTGTCACTGCCTTGCTTTGTAATTTGGATTATTTGTCTACGTTACAACTGTATTTTTTCCCTTGAACTGTTGTTGAGTGAATGTGAGTTTTAAAGGTTTTTCATGGTCTCTTTGCTTGAGTTGTCTCCTTACCGGGAATGTTGCATAGGAATGTTAGTGGCTTAAAAGCATAGTTTTTACGCGGGGAGGAAGAAGAGAAAACAAAGAGAGTAAGGGAGATGGAGAGAGTAAACATAAAGTATGAGTCATGGGTCATACTATGTGAACAATGACGAATTATTCCCAATAATATTTTCAATATTAACTCTTTTTGGGGATTTCTTTATCCAAATATTTGTTATTTCCTAAAAAAAATATTTTTGATATTTACCACTTGGGGTTTCTTTATCCAAATATTTGTAATGAATATTAACAAATTATTCCTAATAATATTTTAGATATTAACCCCTTTGGGATTTCTTTATCCAAACATTACTAATCAATAACAAATTAATTCCTAATAATATTTTGGATATTTACCCCTTTGGGATTTTTTTATCCAAACATTAATAGTGAATAAAGACAAATTCCCAAAAATAAGATTTTTATATTTTTGAAATATTGATCACACCCTTTAGATTTTACAAAACATGTTGTAAAATTCAAAAATGCAAGAAAAATAATTTTTTTTGTGTTTAAAGAAATACATGCTTAAAACACATTTTTTTAAAACCTCGAATATTTGCTTTTAAAAAAATATATATATTTTAGAGTATTGGTCGTATGCAAACATACAAAAACATTTTTATATTTGATTAAAACACTATTTATCACAACAATTCAAACATCACGGTTCGTTATGTGGGAGCCAAAATTTTGAACTTAAAACAAACAATTAATTGCAACAATTAAAAAAAACATCACAGCTAAAATTAGCAAACCATCACAAGAATAAGTTTATCACGTGGGGGGTTCTAAAACCAAGTGTATTTAAATACTAAATTTGTATCTTACAGTTTAAAAATACAAACTAATATTAATCAAAATTGGTAGAAAAATCCATGAGAAAAAATCACAAACTTTTTTGAAAGGATTTTTTAGATTTTTTAGATTTTTTGTTTTTCTTTTTATTTAATATATAATATTTTATTTTATTTTATTGTCATAACCCAATTTTTAAATAAATAATACAAAATTAATGATTAAAAATATATTTGAGAAGGGGGTTAAAAATAACATAAATTCAAAGTTCAGGGATAAATTATCAGATTTTGAGAATAAATTGATCAGAAATTAAAGAATTAATAAGTTTGGAAATTTACTTAAAATTTGAATTATTTTACTTAAAGTTCAGGGGTCAAATTGAAAATGTCCATGGCTGCTTGAAAACGGCGCCGTTGCTAGGAACAGCTGCGTTCGTCTTCTCCATCCCGGTTCAGTAGGCTGAAGATCTGCAACAAACTTGATCCGATCGTGGACCACACTCCCTCTCATGATTTGAATAAAAGTCCTGCAAAGATAGGATTGAAAGAGCTATAAAAAGGAGGAGAGGGGAGACGAAAAGAGAGACGGAGAAATAAACCCAGAAACAGAGGCAGAACTGGGAGACGAAAAAAACCGAAGCAGAGGGAAAAACGCAAGCAACAGGGGAAGGCAGGGCCTCAGCAACCGAGAAAAAAAAAGGAGGCAAAACCCATAGAAAAAAACCCAGAAAACAGGGGAACAACACAGCGGCATACGATGGAACCGAAGCAGAGCTTTGGCCGGTTATCCATCACGCCTCCGTCTCCTAAATCAGAGAGCAAGTCAGGCAAACAAACGCAAACAGAACATAAGCAAGCCAGGAAATAAAGAAAACAAGAACCAGAAAAGTAGAGGGAGAAGTTGGCTTTGGCCAGTCAGCACTCCTTCGCCATCGTCTTCTTCATCCAGCTCCAGCACCAAAGAAACAGAGGAGCCCACGATTGGAGAACCAGAAGAGAGAGAGAGAGAGAAAGAGCAGGAGAGAGGATTGGAAACAGAGGGCGACGGGAACAAAATCAGAGGAAGAAAGCAACGACCCGTAGTCCTCCATCGCGTCTCTGCTTCCCTGCGCCCAGGTAAGCCATTCTTTTTCCTTTCGTTTTCTTTGATTCATTTAAAATGATGAACATTGCACTGGGCAAAGGTAATTAATTACCTTCGCGTTGTGCATGCACGCGTGGACACTCCACGCGTGCCTCTGCTGGCTTAGGCCAAGCCCAAAAAAAAATAAAAAATAAAAAGTAAAAAAATAAAAAGGTAGAAAAATAAAAAAATAAAAAAATAAAAAAATATGTATACGTGAATAAAAATAATATAAATTTATTGATTTATTTACTGACGCCAGAGTCGGGAATAAAAAATACCGGTTTAAATTTATATTATTTTTATTCGTTGTATTTTATTTTATTTAGCTAGAAAAATAAAAAGATTGTGCACGCGTAAAAATAAATTTATTTTATTTGTTTATTCACTGGCATCAAAGTCGGGAATAAAAAAATATTGATTTAAATTTATCTTGTTTTATACCTGTGTAATAATTTTTTTTATTTAGCTAGAAAAATAAAAGATTGTGCACTCGTAAAAATAATTTTATTTTATTTGTCTATTCACTAGCGCCAGAGTCGGGAATAAAAAAATACTGATTTAAAATCTAATTTATTTTATCGTTACCCAACCATTTTGGGTTTGGGCCGAACCAGTGGACTCTCCACTATTCACTAGTAGAGCAGTGGAAGAGAGAAATGTAGAAGAAGAAGGGGAAAAAAAAAAAAAAAAAAAGGGAGGGGGAAGCTGACCTAGCGTGGCATTAACAATGGTGTTATTGAGGCAACAACTAGGAAGAACGATGGTGGTTCACAGTGGTGTTATTGCTAATGACGAGAGAGAAGTTAATTTTCTTCTCTTCTTATCTATTTTTGTTTTCTTATATTATCTTCTTTTTGTTCTCTTTTGTATTTCCTATTCTTTTCTTTCTTGTTCCTCTCTATTTTTTTGTTCATTTGTTCTCATCGTCTCTCCTTCGTTTCTGTCTTTTTTTCTGTCATTTCATCCCCCCTATACCTCCCAGTGAAAGGGAAGCTTGTGTCACCCTACCCCTATCCAGTCACGCTAAAAGGGTAGGTTGGTTGGGCAACCACTATGTAGCCACCTGCAGGGCTTGTCCCCTCTACTCCTTTCATCACAATGGTAGGCCATGAGAAGGGTGTGAGTTGTGTCGGGGTTTAAGGCATATGGGAGAGATAGAGAAAGAGGAAGAGAGAGGCGCTGCAAAGGAGGGGAGTAAAACCTTTTTCCCTTACCCGTAACGCATGCTCGGGGGAAGAAGATGGTACACAGTACCATCAAGTCCTTAATTGAGGTTTTGATTTTAAGAATCAATTTAATTTAATCCCTGTCAAACTCAAATGTTTGCCCTAAAGTTGGCTGTCTTTTTTATTTTGATCCTTGATTTTGAATTTGTATATTTTTACTCTCAGTTGATCAACAAACTTTCAAATGTTTTTCAATTTGACCCTTGATTCACTCAATTTCAGCCCCTATATTCACGCGTCTTTTCCATTTAGACCTTGGTTTTGGATTTCTTCGATCGATCAAGTCCCTAATTGCCCATCAAACTTCAATATTTATGCAATTAAGCCTCTGATTTAACCAAATTAACTATTACAAATTTTAATTTGACCCCTAAACTTTAATTTCTTTCAATTAAAACCTAGATTGACTTAAAAAATTAATTTTTCTTACAATCAAACCCTCCATAAATTCAATTAAACCTTCAACAAAATCTAATTGGGTTCTTAAACATCCAATTTTGAAATTCTCTTCCTCCAATTGAATTTTCTTTGCTAATAAGGCCTTTATCAGTCGAAAATTTACTGTCAAATTTTAATCTTTGTATGTTTTATCCTCCTCAACCAATCTTTAACTATTTTTTAGGCGCTCTAGTATCCTCTTCTCACTTATATATATTTTTGGTTTTCTTCCAACAACTTTTTTTTTTTGTATTTTCTCTTTTCCTCTCTCTTTTTGTGTGGAGACCCCCAAAAATAGATAACAACAACAAGTACATATGGAGTTATAGGGGCATTTTATGGTGGCATCTCTTAGATGCTTTTGGTATTATGTTACCTTTATCAATGACTTTAGAAAAAAGGTATAGGTTTACTTCTTAAGAAATAAATATGATATGTTTGAAACATTCAAGAAATGGAACGTCATGGTTGATATTGAAACAAACTTGAAGCTGAAATGCTTAAGGTATGATAATGGTGAAGAGTGTATTGATGGAGGTATGCTTAAGGTAAAGGTTTACTTCTTAAAAAATAAATATGATATATTTTTGTTGACTAATAATGGTGAGCTGGAGAGTTTTAATAAAGCCTTATATGCTAAAGAATAAAATAAGTGGATGTTATCTATGATAGATGATATGGATTCCTTAATAGAAAATCAGACATTAGAGCTAACCAAACTACCCGTAGAAAATAAGACTTTGCATAACCACTAGGTTTACAGGAATAGGACTCAACATTACGATAATAAATATGGTTCAAGGCCATACTTGTGAAAGGTTTCGGTATAAAAAGGGTCTCAGTTATGAAGCTTACAATAATCATACTAGTTATAGGGACAATGGTTACCTAAAACTTGCTTCTTGAACAACTAGATGTCAAAATAACATTTCTTTATTGTAACTTGAAGGAAGAAGTCTAAATATAGCAGTCGAAGTGGTTTATAGTACAAGGAAAGAAGAGTCTTGTCTGCAAACTAAAGAAGATTCAATATGGTTTGAAGCAAGCTCCAGGACGGTGGACGGAAGTACAATCCTAAATGAACCGGAGCACTTCCATAAAAGAGCTCAATTGATCATTCTCCGGCCAGTGATCTACCTTGTGATTGATGGGATACAACTAGAGCTCCTTGCAATGCCAGTAGTACCCTTCTGGTGACCACCTGATCTATCTCTAGGACTAATGGACTTTGCTCGAAAACTTGCACTCTTTTTTAGCATCTCCCTCATGGCTTCAGCTTGGGGACAAGACAGGATATGCCCTCCCAAACCTATTAAACCTTACGCATGCATTCATGTGCTCGTTCAAGGCCTCTTCTTTATTGCCTCCATTTTTCTCCATTTCCTGACTAACTGCTTCTGCACATAACCACAAAACCAATTTCCCTGAGAACTTGTCTCGCACCCGTTTTATGTACCCAGGGGTGCACTCTTCACACATGCCACAGCACTCACACTTGGCGTCCTCTATCTCAGAAATCGGTGCGAGCTTCGCATGGTGATCAACTCCTTCCTTGCTGAGTTCAAATGAGATGTCAGAGACCGTTCTTTGGAGATTTTCCATCGAAAGTCTACGGGGCTTGTGGGCTTTGTTACCACTCTTTGAGCAAGAGTCAACTAGGGTTTCTCTGTTTGGTGCCATGATGATGAAGGCTAAAACAAGTGCTCGCTGCAAGTACTCAACAAATAATAGCAAAGAGAACTTAGAAGTTGTGGAATTAAGTAAGTCGATGAGCTTGCACTATCTGCTATGGTGAAGTTAAGAATGCCATAGGTTTCCTTTTTATATATATGATTTTCTCAGATTATCTCTAGAAAAGTGTGGGAAAATGTGTGTGGACCAGGGAAAACGCTGCTCAGCGGCCACAGGATTAGAGAGACAAGAGTCTGAACGGCCTAGATTTTTCATGAATATTTTAAGATGTTGGATGCTGCAGAATCCCTTTTTATTTAATTTTTCATGTAATAACATCAGCTTGGAAAGTTCAAGATTCAGACGCATATACTACTGATGAGTATTGGTTTAAATCAGTAGTACTCTCTTTTTGCAGTCATTATAATGTAGGATTTAATTAGCTTTGCAAATTTAAAGGAGACCTTCACGTGATGCATGATCTTTTCCAACCACAGAAGTTTGCTACTGATCATGCATGAACTATTCCAACCACAGAAGTTTGCTACTAACTTAATTAATGATTGTTAAATTGGAAAAGCAACAAACAATATCAGAAGATTACTTCAGATGTGTTTGTAGCTGAAACAACAGCACCGCGGTTAAATTTAAAGAACTTGAGTCACGAGAAATATAACCAGCCATGCGAAAAGGGTATCAAAAAGTTTGTATTCACAGGTGTCTCGGATGAAAGAAGAAAAAGTGATTTTTTTTTTTTATTATTTTTTTTTTTGAAAGGACTAATTTTCATCATTTTAAACTTATCCTAGTTCGGTGTTGTGGAAACCTAAAAAACAGAACAGAGTAGCTGATTCTTTGAAGCGAAAAGTTTAATTTTATAAAAATAAGTTATCAATTTAGTAATATGGTTATTAAAAAACTTAAGATATTGGTTATACTAAAAAAAAATTATATATTCTTAAAGCATTTTATCTTAGATAAATTGTATTGTTGATCATATTTTAAATTATTAAAGTCTTTTTATATTTAAATTAATGGTGGTTTATCTATTGAGTATATATGAATTTGCTGGAATGAGTTAAACCTGGTTGATATTTTTAATATAATCATTATAAAATATGAGTGGTCTCAATTGCTTTGTAAGTTGATAGCTTTAAGTTAGTTATCCTATATCACAATTTAAGTTATGTCTATAACTATATTAATACGCTGATATTTGGTTCAATGAACCCAATTTAAATCCTAAAAAAGATCTATAGAAAGAGTCTTGATAAGTTTCACCTAATTTATCGTATCTTAATATTCCTCATTTTGGCGTTAATAAAAACTCTTATTGAAAATTCTTACTAAATAGAAGTTCAAGAATTACATCCTTATTATTTTTTTTAGATTTTGAGGTAATAGCTCACTGTGAATCAATTTACTTCAAACAATTTTGTATTGGGATTTTAAAATGAGCATTGGACAGCAAAAATGACAAAAATAAGCTTTGGCATGTTCATTCAATACAAACTTATTATTTATCAATTAAAAATTACTATTATTGTTTATTTTCCAAAAGGGATGGGTTTTTATTTTCTTAGGTATGTAGGTCCAATGAGATATTTAATTTGAATCAAGTTTTAAATGGGTTTGATAAACTTGTTATTAAATCTCAAAATACATATGATGAATATTTTAAAAATATGGCAACACAATAATTATTTTTTTAAAAAAAATGCTAAACATGGTATAAAATGCTAGATTATGCAAGGAAATATATTTTTTTGTCTTTTCTTTCTTTAAAAATGTTTGACCATGATGCAAGTTAAGAAAAACAAATGGTTAGTTTTTTAATGACAATCTCCTCCTTTTTCTTTTTATTTATTTACTTTTTTTAATTTTGGGTAGTGTTTTTGATATTTTAATAATAGTTTTTTTTTTTCAAATTGATTTTTGCTTGGAAATACATTAAAATAATATTTTTTTATTTTTTAAAATTTATATTAACATCAACATATTAAAAAAAATCCAAAAACATAAAAATAATAATTTAAAGAAAACAAAATTAATTTTTTTAAAAAAAAAAACATGGTGTCACTGTAAAAATAAACATTGTCTATAACTTGTTAAAAAAAGTACACATCACACACATTAAAAAAAAAAAAATACGCATCACACACACAATATCATTTCACTAATCAACCATGTTTTTCACAATAACATTAAGATAAATTAAAAAGATTATTCCAAGCTCCAAAATCAACGTTCAATAGACGATTGAAATGGTCAGAATCTGTTGGAATCGAGCAAAGGGACTCTTATTTTTTCTCTAGATGTTTGAGTGCCTTTTTTTCTTTTGAAGAATGTCTCTCCTTTTCTTGTGAATTTCCTTTCCTTTTTATGGACAGCTTTAATTGAATCTCGAATATTTTCTCTTTTTCATTTTGTTCTTGGATTTTGAGTTTTTCTCAATTGTATTTCATTTAAGGTTTTAAATCATGGATTTTGTTTTTTCAATTTAATCTCTAAATTGATCTTTTCAATTTAGCCACTTTTCAATTATAGTCCTTGGTTTCTGAAATTTTGTAATTTTAATCAATTTGACTTTCAATTTCAATTTTCTTCTTCAAATAAGTCCCTATTTGACTTTTTAATTTGTCCATGTATTTCAAATTCATCCTTGACTCTTTAAATTTTCTAATCAAGTCAGATTAAATTTTTTTTTATTCAATTTTCTCTTCCGAAAAGTTTCCAATTGCAAGCCAAACTATTGTTGAAATTTAATTGAACTTCTTAAACTTAAACTTTGATTTGTGTGGCTCAACTATTGGTCTAATTTTTCCCCAACTATATATATATATATATTAACAAAAAAACTTTTTTTTTTTAATTTTTATTTTTGTTTATGATTTTTATGATTAAGCCTAACTTAATTTGATACATGAAATTACACAAAAATAATGAAATGATTAAAATGGACTAAATACATTTTTTTATTGTTTTAGAATATAATATATATATATATATATGGGGTAAAAAAAATTGGATTATGACACTCATTTTATCTAATATCTGTTACTTCAATTCTTCATCAATGTGGAACAATATATAAGAATATTTGAATATTGTTATTTTTTAAAAAAAATAATTTTTAATTTGTTATATATGTTTTGTTAGGTTGTTTTAGGTGTTTTTAAGAATTTAAACACGTAAAACAAGATCATTTTGAATTACAAAATAGGTTATTAGGGCCGGAAGAGAATGTATTTTTATTTTTGTAGGGTTTTAAGTAGCTTATATAAGCAGGCATGTTAATTGATGTTGTTTTTGTCTCAAGAAATTAGATTAAAATGCAATTAACTTGAAGTTAATGTGAAAACTGGAAAATAATTTGCTAAGCTTAACAAGTCAAGAAAATTTGGAAACAGAATTCCTTTTGCTAAACAAGTGAACTAATGGAACTAGATTTAAAGCTAAACAAGTAAAGGAAACCTGGAAAATTGAAACCTGAAATTTCAGTCTCCGCTTCATATATATGAACCATCAAACAAGTTTTCTCTGGAGGTTCTTCTCAAGCTGCAGATAATACATCAGAGGACTTAGGCGGTGATCAAAATAAGGCAGGGCTGCTCCCTCTCCGTGCAATCTCAAAGCAACTTATGGGGAGCCTGGCTGACAATCCTCATGATCCTGGACTTAATACAGCAATGCAACATGATCAATTGGTGGACATGCGTTTGCTTTCGGTTGTGCCTTCTACTGTGAGTGTTGACAGAGTTTGTCGTCGGGAGAAACTCCATGGATGTCAGCACTCCATATGAGCTGTGTTATTTGCAGTTCATTGCCATCTTCAGCATTATGAATTTCATCAATTACTTTTACAGTTCTCTCTTGGAATGTGCACGGTGCTGCCAACTAAAAAATCCATCCTAATATTGTTATTTTGCTCGAACACATGCATAATTTGGAGGGTGGCAAACTTTTGGCTGAACTTAGGGTACTCACCTGCAGCTAGCCATTGTGGAAGCTAATGGACATGCTGGTGGTATATGGATTCTTACGTCAGTGGACAGTTTAATACATCCATAATTGTTTCCATGTCACAGAGCATTACATTGGAGATTCAAGCAAGTAATCAGACTTGGAGCTTATCAGCAATCTATACCTCTCCGATTCCTGATCCTGATCAAATCCTAGTTCGTGGATCATGGATGCTAATTGGAGACTGTAATGAAATTATCCTACCTTCAGAGATTCATGGGAGCCCTTTCTCTATGACCAGAGCTGATAAGTTTAGAGAGGTGTTGGCGGCCTGTAATTTGTTGGACAAAACTTTACATTGCATAGACATATTTATGGGTGAGACACACAGTGACGAAGAGGATGGATCGAGCACTTGCTAATAATAATAATTTGCGCAATTCACTCCCTAAATCTTATCATAACCCAATTCTTCTGAGGTATGGGGGGCTAACCTCTTTTTGTTAAGGAGTGGCCGTTTTGTTCTTGAAGGAGCTAGCATGGACCAACCACCATTGTCTCCAATGCTTGGCGTGCGTAGTGGTGGTCGGGATGTGCTTCGTGGTCTTGATACAGTAAGAGAGGAACCTGTAATCTTTAACAAAATGAAATTTGGGAACTTATTTAGAAGGAAAAGAAGGTCGGAGGCTCCCTTGAATGGGGTACAACGCCGGTGTACCCCATTCTTTCACACTTTAACTATGGTTGTGAGAAAGAGGAACCGTGTAAAACGGTGGTTTTGATAAAAAGATTAGCAGAAGCTCTGATGGTATTGATTCCCAAGGAAGATCGTCCTAAAAACTCTGAAATGTGCTTTATAAATTAATAGCCAAGGTCCTGATGAACAGGTTACATCCATTCCTTGACAAGATTATTGGTCCTTTGCAAGGTAGTTTTATTCTGGCAGAGGCAGATAATGCTCCTATTGGCTTCCAAACTAATTATTGAATATTTACCTATTTAAATTTATATTTTTTTACTTCAAATAAAATATTTTTACTAAATAGATCATTTATCAAATCAAAATCGAATTACTAATTTTATCAATCTTATACATGTTGGTGCTTTAATTTTTTTACTTGTCATTTTGATTTTTAACCACCAATTTAAATAATCTTCGAAGCTTTGTTTATCTATATCCTCTTATATTTTGGTTTTATTTTTTTACAGAGTCAAAAGTGAATAACAACATTTAGTACAGTGATGATTATGACTAAGGGGTTGTAATGAAACGTAACACGATAATGACGGGCCAAGATAATATATAAATGATACTTAGTGATTATAGAGTAGATAACTAAGCTATATAAATGATATATAGTTATCATAGAATCGATAACTAAGATGGTAAATGAGAAATACTTGTTAATTAAGGTAACGATGGCCAATATGTTCCTATAGCTGATACCTAGTCACCAAGGAATGGTAACTAAGGATGGTGCATGTTGGTATGCTTAATCCCTGGAGGTGGGTAAGTAAGGTCATGGTTTAAAGCATTATATAGTCACCGAAGATAATTAAAGCAAGCTTGTGATGTTAATTCTTAGCTGTTGTAGTACGGGTAACTAAAGGTATGGTATGTTTGGACACTTAGTCCAAGAGGAGGGTGACTAAGTATACAATGCAAATGAGTATGAGGTCACTATAAGGTCAATGACTATGGTGGAGAGTATGATATTGATGATGTCAATACGTAATTGTTGAAATATCGATCATGAAAAAGATATATAAATTATTAGTTGTTGAATCAACATTGATATTATGAATTGTCGAGGGTACCAATGATTAAATAAATAAATTATGGATTGTTGAGGACACCAATAATGAAAGAAATCAATTATGGATTATTAAGAATAGCGATGATTAATGAAATAAATTAAGAATTATCAAGAATAACTATGGTTAAGTAAATATTTTTAGATAAAGGAGTGACTTATGAAAAGTAAGGAATGGATGTTTTATGTTGGGAAATTAACTTATGATTTTTCTTATAAAAGAATGAGGAATAGATAACAATTATTAAGTGGGAATAGTTGCATGTGATATTAATATTGGAATGATTAAACTACACTAATTTATCTAAAAAATTGATAATAGTGATATTTTTATATTACCTAATTTTATGTTAGAATTAAACAATATAATTAATGATGTCATTAAATAACTTTCTTACTTATTTAACTATTACTTATTGCATGTTCTAGTCACATTATTAGCGTGTCCTTAGATTACCTTATCTTTCTTGTAAAGTTTCCTAAGTAAACTTATGCCCAAATAACATTAGGTTTCTGTAATAGCTTTCCTTACATGTATGGACTTAGTTATGTATAAATTAAACAACTTGTATACATGTATTAGAATGAGATATCTTGAAATGAATATTATGTTTATTGGTGTAGAAGATAGTTGATAAGTGTAAGTGGTGCACTTTTAAGATTGATGAACTATATATTATGTTTTGATAAGTATACAAAAAAAAATTACACTGAAAACTCCAATGTATTGTTAAAATAAATGTAGAAAATCAGGGTCGTTATAAGAATTGACACTAAAATATGTTTAATGGTTAGGAATTTGGTTTTAGAGATTCATATGATAATTATCTATTTTCTTGGGTCAAAAAAGATTGAAATTTAGATTTTAAAGATCCAAAAACTTGACTCCTAATTTTCTAGTCACCAAAGCCTCATTCAATGGTAAACAAATATTACAAGCAAAAGACATGTCATCTGTGAAGATAGGTGGAGGTGTCTACCTTGCCCACTTGACCAACTTGGCCACTTGCCCACTTGGCCAAGTTGGCCACTTGCTCTTGCATGGATGCTTGCCTATAAATAGGCAAGCATCCAAGCATTATACACACACCAAAGAAGAGAGAAAGAAGAGAGAGTGAAGAGGGAAATCCCACTAAATTGTGAGGTATTTGTGAGAGAGTAAGTGAGGTGTTTTCTCCTAGTAATAGAGAGATTCTTAGTTGTTCTCCTATTATCTGAGAGAGGTTGTAATTCACACATTACTAGTAAAATCCTTCTATACTTGCCCGTGGACGTAGCCTAATTGGGTGAACCACGTAAATTCTTGTGTGTTTCATTTCTCATTTTAGCCTTTTGTCTTGTCGGGTTTGCATGTCAGTATCCTAACAGTGGTATCAGAGCCTTCCTGGTTGGTGTTGTTAACACACAAAAGTTATTCATGTATACTGTTACTATTCACGTCTACGGCACTATTCACCTATACGGCACTATTCATCCATACGGTACTGTTCACTTTCGTTACTGTTGGCATATATAGAAAGTCAGTGCGGTGATTAAATACAGTCTAGGAAGTTCTGTCTAAGGAGATTGGGTTTTAAGCGGGACCGTTTGTGACCCCTCCAATCTTTCCTGGAAACTTATTTAGCGAAGTATTATTCACACGATACTATTTCTATATACGTTACAGATCTGTGAAACGGTGATAGCTGAATAGATCTCGGTGAATACAATGGCAGCAAAGTACGAGATTGAGAGGTTCAATGGGAGCAATTTCTCACTATGGAAAATGAGAATCAAGGCAATCTTGAGGAAAGACAATTGTTTGGCAGCAATTGGGGATCGGCCCGCGGAGATCACTGATAATGCAAAATGGAATGAGATGGATGGCAATGTTATTGCTAACATACATTTAGCATTAGCTGATGAAGTATTATCAAGTGTGGCAGAGAAGAAAACAGCTAAGGAGATATGGGAGACTCTAACAAAGCTATACGAGTCCAAGTCTTTGCACACTAAGATTTTCTTAAAGCGGAGACTTTATACCCTTCGAATGGCAGAAACCACGTCAGTGACTGGCCACATCAACACAATAAGAACTCTATTTTCATAACTCACTACGTTGGGTCAATAAATAGAGGAAAATGAACGTGCAGAGCTTCTACTTCAAAGTCTTCCTGATTCGTATGATCAGCTTATTATCAACCTGACCAATAATATCCTCTCAGACTATTTAGTCTTCGATGATGTTGCAGCCGCTATCTTGGAAGAAGAAAATAGGCGCAAAAACAAAGGAGACAGAAACAGTTCAAACCAAGCAGAGGCGTTATTGGTGTCAATAGGAAGATCAATGGAGCGTGGCTCTAGTGGGAGTCAAAGGCAGGGGAGGTCCAAATCAAGAAGTAAGAAGACTATGAAATGCTACAACTGTGGCAGAAAAGGGCACTTCAAAAGGGATTGTTGGTTTAAAAAGGGTATAGAGAATACTGCAGAGTCATCAAAACCTCAAGGATGTGTTGCAAGCACCTCAGAAGATGGAGAGGTTCTATATAGTGAAGCAGCAACAATCTCTACAGATAGAGAAGAGCTCGCTGAGGTCTGGCTAATGGATTCAGGAGCAACATGGCATATGACCCCTAGACGAGATTGGTTCCATACATATGAACCTATCTCTGGAGGAACAGTGTTCATGGGTGATAATCATGCTGTAGAGATTTCTGGCATTGGCACCATCAAATTGAAGATGTATGATGGCTTAATTCGTACTATTTTAGGAGTACGACATATGAAAGACTTAAAGAAGAATCTTTTGTTCGTAGGACAATTTGATAGTCTTGGCTGTAAGATTCGAACACACAATGGAATCATGAAAATTGTCAAAGGAGCGCTGGTGGTTTTAAAGGCAAGAAAGACAGTTGCAAACATGTTTGTATTAATGGGAGAAACACATCATGAGGCAGAAGCATCAATCGCATCAGCTAGTCCTGCAGAAGAGAAGACGATGATGTGGCATCAAAAACTAGGCCACATGTCAGAGAAAGGTTTAAAGGTTCTCTCTGATCAGAAGTTACTCCATGGGCTTACAAAGGTTACTTTACCTTTTTGTGAGCACTGTGTTACAAGTAAACAACACAGGTTGAAGTTTGGCACGTCAACAACTAAGAGCAAATGCATCTTAGACCTGATTCACTCTGATGTTTGGCAAGCACCGGTTGTATCCTTGGGAGGAGCAAGATACTTTGTATCATTCATAGATGACTTCTCTAGGAGATGTTGGGTGTATCCAATTAGAAGGAAGGCAGATGTGTTCGCAGTTTTTAAAACCTTCAAAGCGCGGGTAGAACTTGAATCTGAAAAGAAGATCAAGTGTTTGAGGACTGACAATGGAGGAGAATATACCAGTGATGAATTTGATAACTTCTGTCAACATGAAGGTATCAAAAGGCAGTTCACAACGGCATACACTCCATAACAAAATGGAGTGGCAGAGCGGCGCTATGAACAGAACTCTATTGGAAAGAACAAGAGCAATGTTGAAGGCTGCAGGTCTAGAAAAGTCATTCTGGGCAGAAGCAGTCAATATCGCCTGTTATGTGATAAATCGATCTCCATCTACTGCAATTGAGTTGAAGACACCAATGGAGATGTGGACTGGAAAGCCAGTTGATTATTCTCGATTGCATATATTTGGAAGTCCTGTGTACATGATGTACAATACTCAAGAGGTCAACAAGCTGGATTCAAAATCCAGAAAATGTGTATTCTTGGGATATGCTGATGGAGTGAAGGGGTATCACTTGTGGGATCCCACTACCCACAAGGTAGTCATCAGCAGAGATGTCATATTTGCAGAAGATAAAATGCAAATGGAAGAAAATAATAGCATTTTAAAAGAGACTACAGAAGTCCAGATGGAAAATACTCAGAATCGTACTTCTTTTGAAGCTGTACCAGAGCATGAAGAACAAGAACAAATAGAGTCTGAAACTCCTGAAGTTCGACAGTCAACTCGTGAAAGAAGACCACCGGCTTGGCACTCAGAATATGTTACTAAGAGCAGCATTGCATACTGTCTTCTAACAGAGGATGGAGAGCCATCAACTTTCCATGAGGCTATCGAAAGCACAGATGTATCTATGTGGATGACAGCAATGCAAGAGGAGATTGAAGCTCTGCACAAGAATAACACTTGGGATCTTGTTCCACTACCACAAGGAAGAAAGGCCATTGGCAACAAATGGGTTTACAAGATAAAGCGTGATGGCAATGATCAAGTGGAGCGGTATCGTGCAAGATTGGTGGTGAAAGGATATGCTCAAAAAGAAGGAATAGACTTCAATGAGATATTTTCTCTGGTGGTACGACTTACTACAATCAGAGTAGTCTTGGCAATGTGTGCTATATTTGTTCTTCACTTAGAGCAGTTAGATGTGAATACTGCATTTCTTCATAGAGAACTTGAAGAAGAAATTTATATGCTCCAACCAGAGGGTTTTGCTGAAACAGGCAAGGAGAACTTGGTTTGCAGGTTGAACAAATCTCTATACGATCTCAAACAGGCGCCGAGGTGTTGGTACAAGAGATTTGATTCCTTCATAATTAGCCTTGGGTACAACAGACTCAGTTCAGACCATTGTACGTATTACAAGAGGTTTGAAGAAAATGATGTTTTCATCATTCTGTTGTTGTACGTGGATGACGTGTTGGTAATAGGCCCCAACAAAGATCGAGTCCAAGAATTAAAGGCACAGTTGGCTAGGGAGTTTGATATAAAGGACTTGGGACCAGCAAACAAGATTCTAGGGATGCAAATTCACCGAGACAAAAGTAAGAGGAAGATTTGGCTTTCTCAGAAGAATTATTTGAAGAAGATCTTGCGACGCTTTAACATGCAAGATTGTAAGCCAATTTCCACCCCACTTCCTATTAACTTCAAATTATCCTCAAGTATGTCTCCTAGAAATGAAGCAGAGAGGATGGAGATGTCTCGAGTACCGTATACATCAGCAGTGGGAAGTTTAATGTTTGCCATGATATGTACAAGACCAGACATTGCACAAGCAGTGGGAGCAGCTAGTCGATATATGGCAAATCCTGGTAGAGAGCATTGGAATACTATCAAGAGGATCTTGAGATACATCAATGGTACCTCAGATGCCGCATTATGTTATGGAGGATCAGAATTCACTGTCAGAGGTTATGTTGACTCAGATTTTGCTGGTGACCTTGAGAAAAGAAAATCCACTACAGGCTATGTGTTCATAATTGCAGGAGGAGCTGTGAGCTGGGTCTCTAAACTTCAGACTGTTGTAGCGTTATCCACAACAGAAACTGAGTATATGGTAGCTACACAAGCATCCAAGCATTATACACACACCAAAGAAGAGAGAAAGAAAAGAGAGTGAAGAGGGAAATCCCACTAAATTGTGAGGTATTTGTGAGAGAGTAAGTAAGGTTTTTTCTCCTAGTAATAGAGAGATTCTTAGTTGTTCTCCTATTATCTGAGAGAGGTTGTAATTTCCACATTACTAGTAAAATCCTTCTATACTTACCCGTGGACGTAGCCTAATTGGGTGAACCACGTAAATTCTTGTGTGTTTCATTTCTCATTTTAGCCTTTTGTCTTGTCGGATTTGCATGCCACACTAAAATATGTTTAATGGTTAGGAATTTGGTTTTAGAGATTCATATGATAATTATCTATTTTCTTGGGTCAAAAAAGATTGAAATTTAGATTTTAAAGATCCAAAAACTTGACTCCTAATTTTCTAGTCACCAAAGCCTCATTCAATGGTAAACAAATATTACAAGCAAAAGACATATCATCTATCTAGGTGAACAATCCGTCATCCATACTATTTAAAGATAAATATAAAAGGGAGGATATCATATTTTAAAATAAAAAAATCATGCGTTTAGGTCTAGCCTTCCAAGCCTAAGCATGCATGGGCTTCTTAATTTTTGGTCAGGTACGAGGGTTAATTTATCCAACTCATACATGCTTGGCCTTTATTTAAAATTGTCCAAAATTATTTTAAATATTTTATAATATAATTGACTTTAAATAGATTTCTTTAAATGATATTTAAATAATTATCTGTTTATTTTGCATTTTCAAATAATATGATAGCTTTTTATGATACTATTAATAATTATTTTTTAATGATTATATAAGAAGCAAGTATGCTTAATTTTCGAGAAATAAAATCCATCATGATTATTTAAAGTAAAAAAAAAATATCTAATTTATTATTTTTATGGTAAATTTTATATGTCTTTTGTCATATTTTATATTTCTTGATATTTCATTTAGAAATTATTAATTTATTATTTTTATTATTTTTTATTGAAAAATTATTTTATATACTTATGATAAGTTTCAAATTAAAAGCCAATTCTTCTGATTAAAAAAAATAATTGTTTTTTTTTAAAAAAAACCCCATAAATAAATAAAAAGAGAATTTTGATTAGAGAGATACATTTTTTTCACTTCTTATTTTAAATCAATAAAAAAAAATCATTTCTATTTTAATTGCCTTCATTTTTATTTGATAAACAAAAACAATACATGAAAAAATAAAGATAATTCTGACAGAAAAAATAATTTTTTCTATATAATTTAAGTCATTGTCTTTTTATAAATATCCTTTTTAATAAAACATTAAAAATTACCTAAGTCACTAGGTCAAATATTTATATTTATATGTATATTTCTCACTTCTTATAATGAAAACCAACTTTTCATTTTAATCTTTAATAAACATTGACAATTTTATTTTTTTTATCAGTTCATATATTTTTAAATTTATTTTATAAAATACATATATCTTATTTTTAGTTCTCAATTAAGAATTTTTATGACACCAAAAAACATATTCACAAACAACATCGAAGCATTTTTATCTTACGTTGCATATTAATTTAAAATCTTACCCACAGTATAATGCACAGCATTTTTATTAATTGTTATGATTACATGTGCAGAATGCATAATGTATTCAAAGAAATTTTTATATTTTCCTTCAATATTAATTCCTATCTCAAATTGTTAGCTCTCTTCCAGCAATATTTCTTATTAATTCAGAAAATTTCTCAAAAAAAGAGAATGCGATGTTTATTTTTAACAGCTAGGTAAAACATCCATGTGATATAGCAAAACATTCTTCTTCTTTTTTCAAGTTTTTTTGGAGTTAGCTAAAACACAACAATAATAATATAGAGAGCAAACCTAATTTGACAATATTTTAAAAACAAGAAATGAAAAAAAAAAAAATATATATATATATATATATATATAATATATATATATATATATCCACTAGTAGAGATGATTATTTTTCGTTCGGTTTGATTTTTATCAAAAATAAAGTAACCAAACTGAATTTAAAAAAAAAACGAAACCGGTTCAAACTGGTTTGGCTCGGTTTTTTGGTTTGACTCGATTTTTTTTCCAGTTTTGACTCTGTTTTTGTCCTGTTTTTTTTTTTCAATTTGGGTTCAGTTCGGTTTGATTTTTTTGGTTTCAAACTTATAAAACCGAACCAGTTGATTTTTTTTTAAAATTTTAATCGTTTTTTTTCACAATTCAATTTTTTTGGCTTTTTTCTGATTTTCTTGATTTAATCAGTTTTTTATTTTTTTTTTCCTCACCCCAATCCACTAGATATTCTTAGACATGAAAAATCCCATGACCAACGAGGTTTACTTCATTCTATTTTTCAAGTTTAAATTTAATTAGAAATCTATATCCACGGAGATGTTAATTTCTATCAAGATATACATAACCCCCTCAACTTGAGCTTGTTTGGCAATGTGGTTGTGGTTGCTTTTCAAATAACTTTTCGTGCCAAAATGCATGCCAATAATATTTTTTTAATTTTTAAAAAATTATTTTTGACATCAGCACATCAAAATAATTTTAAAAACACTAAAAACATATTAATTTGAAGTTAATAAAAAATTAAAAAAATTTAAATTTTTTTAAAAACACTTTTAAAACGCGGAAACAAACAAGCATTTCTATGTGATTGACCTTTGACAAACTGTTTGATTTGATGTCATCCATCTATTTATTCAAATTTCATGTCATTGATCAATTATTGCATGATACTCAAATCGTGACACATTTCATGTAATAATTGATTAATATTAATTTGAATTAATAGATAGAGCAGATAATTTTTTTGTTCGGGACCAATAGTAATTTGACCTATAATTTAAGAAAATTGAGTATAATTCAGCCTTTATTTTTATTTAAATACACTATATTGGTGAAAGAAGTGTGTTCTCATAATTGTTTTTTTTTATTATTATAAAAGATACTTTCGGTTGAATATATTTTGTGTGCTTCTAAACCTTGATCAAACCGTAAAGAATAAAATTTGTATGATATGTAATCCTCTTCCAAGATTGTTCAATTATTCGTTTTGATTTGATTCTATAAAAATTATAGCGCTTAAAATAATTTTTGTTTAAAATATTATTTTTTATATTAGTTTGTAACAAGATTATTTTTCTTAAGCTAATTAAAGTCAAGAAATGATCCGCAATATATAAAATTTTTGTAATTTTTAGTTTTTCTTTGAGGTATTGGTTCAATCTACCTTTTTATAAAAATATAAATTATTATTTTTGTTTTAAAAATAATTTTATTTTAATATTTTTTTTATTATTTTAATATATTAATATAAAAAAAATTAAAAATACTTTTTAATATATTTTAAAAAATAACCATTCCCACACTTATAAACACTCATTTAATTAAAAGTTGTAACACCCACACTTCCTTTTCCTTTTCCGTTTTCTTTTTTATTTTATTTTAATTTTTCCTAAAAAAAAAACGAGTGTTGCGATAGTTAAAACATTTGTCAGGGGAGCGGAGGGCGGGGGGCAGGAGGGCCCACTGCCACGCCTGGCCCAAAGTTCTTCACAGCATAGCCGAGAAAGCCTGTTCCTTACAAGTAATTAAGCTGTTTGATAAGACTTGGGAGGGAGAAATAAGAGCAACACCATAATTTCAATAATGCCATTTTAAAAAGATGGCATATCATGCCGTCTTCTTATCATTTTCTTTTCTTAGCAGCTTTTTCATTTTCCTTTCTTTTTATTATCTCTTTAAATTTTTATTTTTTTTGTTATTTTTCTATATTTTTTTCTGTGTTTGTTATTGTCATGAACAGTTAAAAAAATGAGTTACATAATATAAAGATATATATGTCTAGCAATTTTGTCTTTGCATTGCTAGGTTCCCTTGAAGTAGGCATCCTTTTATTTTTTTTTTATATATATATTATATATATAGTATATATATATATATCTTTGCATATTGTTCTTCTTTTTATTGCAACTTTGTGTCTTTTACATATTATTTTTCCTATGCATTAATAAAAAATGTTACTTCATATTTTTTTTTTCAAACTTGGTATTTTTTCTTTATATTCAAATACAAAATTGACATTGTTTCATAAACTAATCTTATTGTTTTTATTTAATCTAGCATGGTAAATTTTGCATTTCAACTTGAAATCTACTTTGAATTAGACTTTGAGTTAAAAAATCTTCTAAATTAACCTAGCAGATTGAGTAAGGTTTAATAACTATAGATAGTATTATTAAATATAATATAGCTAATGAGTTGATTAGGAATCTAGTCTAAATCCAGATCTTTAAAATACTCAAGTGAGAGTTGATTTGGTCAAACTTGAATGATCTGATTATAACTCAATTTGATTTAAAATAGTATCATTTAATTTTTTTTTATATTAAAACAATATAGTTTTAAATGATGGGTTAGCCTATCTAGTTTACTAAGTAATTAGCAAAAGTGGATTAATAACTTCATTATGGTCGAGCCCGCGATACTAGTAATTAGCAAAAGTGGGTTTAATAACTTGATTATGGTGGAGGATTTTGACGACATCTTTTCCAAAAGATTATGCAAAATGTTCCCCATCTTGGATTACTTAATTTGAAAATTTACTTTTTCCTGTAGCTGGAATACGAATCATGCATTATTACTGATATTATTCGCTTTTCTGAAGCTTCATATCGGCTTTGGAATGCAAAAGCCATCTTATCTTCTACTACTTGCTCCTTGTGCTTTCGCCACTTCCAGACCCCCCACGGGGTCATTATTCAAATATCTGTGCTACCCGCACGCCATCATTTCCAGAGAACTCTGGTTTTCTCAGGTAATAATACCATCAGTCAACTTAGCTTAATTGGTTAGATTTTAAATTTATTTTTTAAATTTTATTAATTTCCCCATGGTCATTATTCAAATATATGCGCTACCCGCACGCCATCATTTCCAGAGAACTCTTGTTTTCTCAGGTAGTAATAACATCAGTCAACAAATTTACTATAAAAAATAGCTTAATTGGTTAGATTTTAATTTTTTTTTAAATTCACTAGTTTAAATTTTATAAATTCCCCCAGGGTCATTATTCAAATATCTATGCTATCCGCACGCCATCATTTCTAGAGAACTCTTGTTTTCTCAGGTAATAATAACATCAATCAACAAATTTATTATGAAAAATAGCTTAATTAGTTAGATTTTAATTTTTTTTTTTAAAATTCACTAGTTTAAATTTTATAAATTTTAGGGTCATTAAAAACTTACATTGTTGTTAACTTCAGGGCGTGTGCAAGTTAATTCGAATATCCACATTAATAGGAAAAAAAAAATTTGTTATCACGAACAAAGCCTATGAATTCAATATCCGGTCTTAATTTTAAAAATTTATTTTTTTTTATATTCTGATATTAAAATAATTTGTTTTTTTAAAAAAAAATATTATCTTCAAATATTTTAAATAATAAATATTATCGTAATCTCATGCACCCCAAATCCTCATTATAAATGCACCGTTTTAATTGATGAGTGGAAACAGAGAACCGGTCCTTTTGAAGCGTCCAAGAGATTGGTGCAAACAAGCAAAAGAGAAAGGAGCAATAATTTATATTTCTCTCATGAAAATGACTGATTTATTCATGCATTATGTTGAGTGTCAAAATCGGGCCTTAATAAATAATAAAGTAACCCTGAGGGCAGGGGCGGAGACAGGGGATTAACAGGTGCTCTGGCCTTTCAATAAAATTATTTTTCTAGCTCATCCTTTAATAATCTATATAATTTTAAATAAAATAATAATACAATTAAAATCTTGATTTCTCTCAATTTTATTTTTTTTGCTTCACCCTGTTGAGGGATTTAACTTAACTACTCAAGTTTTAAATTTATTTTTAAAAAAATTATTAGTTTGAGTCTCATAAATTCATGGCTACCATAAAAAGTTTATATAATCATTAATTTTAAAGTCTATATAATTCATCAAAATACGTGTAAATTAACTCAAATATTAAATAAATAAATAATAAAAAGCTCAATATAATTTTATACTTTGTGTTTTATTAAAGCTAAAACTAGCCAAAAAGGTTATTTTTCTATATATGTCAATAAATAAAAAGAAATATTTAAATTTTCGGATGTTATTTCAAATATGATTGTGCTAAATGGGCATTGTTGATCGGGGTGCTTATATTTAGTTAAAAATGAAAATTTCTATCATCTAGTCGTCTTAATTTTGTTTGGTTCATCCTTAGTAATTAATTCACAAAAAAAAAATCAAAATTACTTTCAATCTTAAAAATAATAATATCTAAATATAAAATGATTAATATTGTCCGATATTTCAAATATAAGGCTCGCAGCTCAGCCTCAGCTAGCACCTATCCCATTACTCCTCTGCTCTCTGTTTTAAATTATGGGTTTTGAATTAATTAAGATACCTTCGCCGTACCTTCCCACCCAGTTGCCGGTGCCCTTTAACTTCCACCAGTCTCTTACCTCCACGGGGTTTGAAGCTACACCAGCTATCAATTAGTGGCTGAAACTTCCTCTCTAAATTCTTATGTCGCCGTAATTACAATAACTATCCTACATTCCCTCATCACTACCGTCCATTGCAACTACAGAAAAAGTAAACGCTTGATATGCATGTCTCATTAAGCCACGTAATCGGTTCCATGAAGCTTTCCTTCTGTGTACTCTACCTAACAGTTTCTTTTCATGTCCGTTATCAGTATCTTTCGGATTAAAGTTTTGTCAATCTTCCCCTTTGACCCTTTCTCTACCTTCTAGAAAGTATTTGAAAAAGTACTAGCTATGATTTTTTGAAATATTTTTAATTTAAAAATATAGTAAATTAATATTTTTTTTTATTTATTAATTTTAAATAAAAAATTTAAAATTTTATGAAATTCTGATTCCACGGCTACCCCCACACGGCTCTAATCCCGGCACCGATCCTAATGTTTCCAAGAGGTTGCTTGTAAATACTTACCATTTCAATGCAATTCCAATCCTCTTCTTTCATTTTCTTTAATTTCTCTATTCCCATCTAAAGTTTCAAAGAAGTTACGTGTAGAAAACTTTCCAAAAATTATCTATCTGTCTGTCTATTAAATGAACGTATCAATAATCATTTTGAGAATTAAATATTTAATAAACAAAAATATTCTTTTTAAAATATTATTTTCGGACCAATTTATGCGCACCTCGACTAATCTCATGGGTCCTAAAATTAACGATCATATGTAAGCCTTCAATAATCAAATGAGTCCTTTTTTATTCATATGATAAATTTCCAGGAAGTTATTTTAGATGCTTACATTAAGTTCATCTTAAGAATAAGGGTCATTAAGAGGAGGTTGAAACAATAGGTACCAAAATGAACTTTTACCCTTATTATTTCTTTACTCCTCTATAAATACCCTCACTTGACGCACAAAATCTCTCGCGACTCCTTTCCCATTTCTCTCCACCACCAATTCTCTCTCTAAAAATCTGATATTTCAGCAAACCATTTTTTTTCTTTGACTTTTTGATCTCCTACTGCCATGTCAACGATGGCAGAGATGGAGCCACTAACATCAGGAGCGAGCAATCGAATAATCCCAATCTTGAAAACCCTAAGAACTTCTCTCCTCTACATTCACGCACTTCTCTTTTCCGTCGTTCTCCTCCTCCTCCCTCGTCGTTACCGCCGCCGTTACACGGCGGACTCCGCAGCGGAGCAATCGCCTAGTAAGTCAGTGAAACGATGGAGATTGGAGGAGGAAGATACTATAAAAAGGAGAGCTCTTGCTGAGGGTATCGATATGACGACCGGTAACGAAGACTGCCGGTGGAGTACGTTCTTGTTCTTTGGTGTTAGACGAAATGCACTCTTCACCAGGTCTTGGTTTCCGGTAACCGGGCAAAAGAAGTGAGTTTTTATTTTTCATTTTCTACTTTTTTGTTTTTTATTGTTAAGAAATTTTTTGCTTTATTTATTAGTTGTCAGAGAAATGAAAATATTGGAATAAAAGACTTGAAAGATAGAGCGAAACTTGCATGCAATTTCGGGCTTGATTTTATAATTACGCTGTTTAAAAGTCACTGTTTATGTGGGATTAAACAAGGGATTCTAAAGTAACTAAAGAAGGTAGTTATTTATGTTTTCTATTTGAAATTGCAGTTGCTTAATAATTGGGTTGGTTTTACAATGTTGGGTTTTTGAGTTTCTGATTGTTCTGGTTCAATTCAAGAAGCTGATGAGATAGAAATGGAATGGATTTACTTGTTTGCAAAGGGAAAAGACAATCAAATGTTTTCTTTTTCTAAATATAGCTATTGTTTTGTTGTGATTGATATTTGTTTCATATTTTTTTATATTACTGTAAGCAAAAAGATGCTGTTTCTATATGAGAATGAGCATGTTGTGAACTTGGAAACGTGAAATATTGTTGTATTTTCTGCTCGTCAGGCGTTACGTTAAGTGAAAGGATAAAGGGGCTATGGTGCTGCTTCGCTATGATTAATTGTGGTTTTTATTCTACATATGACACATCTTTAGCATGTATACCTTTACCTTCATTTATTTTTTGTTGCTTTTCCTCCGTGTTGATTCTGTACTGAGATATGAGGGTTGCTTCGTGATTTCAGGGGCATTTTGGTTATTATTCATGGCCTTAATGAGCACAGGTAATATTTGAGGACTTCTGTCATCTTTCGAACTTCTTTTGCATCTCTAATCTATCCTATTAGTAAAAGATCTTTGGCATCTGAAGCTAATCTGTCCCCCCCCCCCCCCGGGTTTTCCAAATAAAAGATCTTTGACTTCTCTTCTGTTTGCCTTTCAATTTTCAGTGGACGATATGCTCAATTCGCAAAGCAACTAACCTCATGCAACTTTGGTGTCTATGCAATGGATTGGATAGGTAGCTAGATTTTATAAAGATGCTCATGTGTTTGGTGTGTTGACCTTTATAGTCAATAGGTTGTTATGAAGCTTCATCCCCAGTTTATTTATAGCATAGGTGTGATTACATTTGCTAAGATCCACTTGAAGGTTCTTTAAGTTAAAACAATGTTGTATCGGTGAATGATATTGGTCAGTCTTCACATATTATAGAAAAGGGACAGATTTTGATAACACCTTTATTTTGTTTGGAGCATTCCAATGCCTGTTTATGCTGATAAATTTTTTGATATCCCTTTCTCTTGGTCCGTTACTGCCCCTTTATTCTCCATTTCAAAGGGTTTGTAGTCCAAGTCTCTAGTTTTGCAGTGTGGTAATGTTTTTTTTTTTTCCCGTTGTGAAGGTCATGGTGGGAGTGATGGGTTGCATGGATATGTTCCTTCACTAGATCATGTTGTTGCAGATACTGTAAGTTCACTTGTCCATTTTTCTCTATCCTTTGCCAGGAAAACTGTTCTTTATTGCATCCATCCATGGTACTAGAATAAATCTTGAATAATCATTACTGTATGTCAGACCTGCACTCTGTGTTAAATCATGCACAGTTCTCTTCCTAAGCATCTTCACAGTTATTTTGTCATTTTCTTGCTTCTTTTCCTGGCCTGGCAGTAAGTTGAACTTGATTCCATCACGAATTTTGTTTAGTTTGGAGGCATTTTTTTAATCATTCATAAAATACCTACAAAACTGATAGGATGAACTTTGTAACTTCTGTTTCAACAGGGAGCTTTCTTGGAAAAGATTAAGTCGGAGAACCCCGGAGTACCATGCTTCCTTTTTGGTCACTCAACTGGAGGTGCTGTGGTTTTAAAGGTAATACACTTTCAAAAGAAGAGGTATTCTTTTTTTTTTGTTGTTGTTTTTTTGGGTCTAGCAGTTTTATTATTAATGTGGAACTAATAAATTGCTTCTCTGAGCAGGCGGCCTCATATCCTAACATTGAAGAAATGCTGGAGGGAATTATACTGACCTCACCAGCTTTGCGTGTCAAGCCTGCACATCCTATTGTTGGGGTAAAGTCTTTTCTGTCGCTTAAATCATGATGATGGGTAGATTTGATGGGAAGATTTTATTGACGATAACTATGATATGGTAGATTGTGTTTTCATGGTTAAGGAGCTAAGGTTCAATTCATTGAGTTTTGAATTTGGAATTTGCCAAAGCATGCCATTTTGAAATACCGCAATATTCCAATGCATTGTAGTTAAGCTTCTGTACTGATAACTGTGACATGTTGGATTGTGCTGTCATAGTTGATGTCCAATTCATTAGATTTTATTAATCCTTGGAAGATGCCACAAATTCATTATAGTTAATGCTATGTTCAATTTAACTTTTTTTGTCCCCGTTTTAGAGGGACTGATGGAATTCTAACTTTTTAATATATGGAACCAAGACAAGTCACAATGCCCTTTAACAATTTTGTTAAAGATCCATTTTACTTGAATCAGGCCTTTAGAACATCAAGTTGCATTAGTTTTAATTTCTGGTTATAAAACGCTCACTTAATATTTTTCAAGCAGGCTGTGGCTCCTTTTTTCTCTCTGGTTATCCCCAAGTTCCAATTCAAAGGAGCAAACAAAAGGGGCATTCCAGTTTCTAGGGATCCTGCAGCACTTCTGGCCAAGTATTCTGATCCATTGGTCTATACAGGACCCATAAGGGTCCGTACAGGGCATGAGATATTGCGTATATCCTCTTATTTGCTGCGCAATTTCAAATCTGTGACTGTTCCATTCTTTGTTCTCCATGGAACTGCTGACAAGGTAACTGATCCTCTAGCATCTCAGGATTTGTACAATGAGGCAGCCTCCAAGTTCAAAGATATAAAGCTTTATGATGGTTTCTTGCATGACCTTCTCTTTGAGCCTGAACGTGAAGAAGTTGGTCAGGATATAATCAGCTGGATGGAGAAGAAGATTAGGAGCTGATTCTGAACAAGTTTACAATCACTGGTAGATTCTCTTACAGGATAGTCAAGAGTTTGGCTAGTCATAAGTATAGCTGTTTCAATTGTCACATTATGTCACAGGTTTATTGTCCCTCATTTGTGAATTGTATCTCATGAAACGGAACTTGTATTTATGCAAAGAAAAAGAAATTCATAATTAAGAAAAAGAACTAATGATCGATATCCGTACATGATTAAGTTGATAATCAAAATTTGTAACATATCTCTATGATGCTAATAAATAGACTGGATTAAATTTTTTTTTACTAGTATCATAATGTGAAAATTGTTTTTAAACAAGAAAAGAAAGAAAGTTAAATGTTCTTAAAAATTCAATTCCATACTAATAAAAAAGTTATGAAAGAATATCAATGTTATATTGATGATAATGAGTAGGTTGTATTTCTGATTATACATCTTATAAAGTTGTTTAATGCAACTAACTAAGAAGTATGGGATTTTTTAAGAAATTGTTTCACTATAAGATGATAAAGAGTTTTCTTAGTAAATACTTGTATGTTTTGAAAATGAAAATGATTGACTATATTAAAAAATTAGGCCATTAAGTTTTGTCATGAATAAAAAGTTAATTGTTGACTTGATTTTGCTAATCATCATAGACTATTGCATGAACAAATTGGATGGTCGAAGAGACCTTAAGAAGATAAAAAAAAAAAAAAAAGGTCATCTTCATATATATTTTAGAATGTCCAAGACAAAAAACAAGAAGAATAATAGTTTTGTCTTTAAAATAAAAAAAAATTAAAAAAAAAAAACACATTAGGAGCATAAAAAAAGATAAGTGTACTTGTCATCATTATGATAATAATGAACATTGAAGAAAGAATTGCAAGGAGTATCTTGCAACTATAAAAGGTAATTAACTTATTAACGTTTCTACTTTAGGTATATTTATGATTAAAAACTATTTTTCTACTTCACTAAGTGGTTTTTTAGGTATTGGGTACCAAATATGTTTTTTACATTCACAATAAAAGATTATACAAAGACAAAATGGATTTGAAAGTTTGAAATAGAGTAACAATTATTATGAACTTATTATTTTAGTTTATTAAGTGGGCTAATACTAAAACTTGATGGTTGTAATTTTATTCTAGTAATTTCTAGAAATATTATATCCATTCCTTACTTATTTTTTAATGAATTTAAATTTGTTATTGATGGCAATTGTTGGTCTTTTTATAATATGATGTTTATATATATATATATATATATAGATTTGATGATTATATGAATAATATACTTGATTTTTAAATGCCTATGTTCAATATAAACTACAAGAAAAACATATTATATAATCAATATCCTTCATATTTATTTCATTGTAGATTATGTCATATTAATGAAACAAGAATCACTAAGTTACATAAAGAATGATATTTTGATCCTTGTGATTATGAATTGTATAAAACTTCTGAAGTTTGTTTATCAAGTAAGATGATCAAAACATCCTTTACTAGAAAAAAGCAAAATAACTAAAAATTATTAGGTCTAATACATACCGATGTATGGGGACCAATGACAATTCATGTCATAGGTGGATATACTTATTTCATTACATTTATTGATGACCATTCTAGATATAGTTATGTTTATTCAATAAAAACATAAATATGAATTATCATTTGAAAGGTTCAAAAAATTCAGAAATGAAGTTGATAAACAAACTGGAAAGAGAATCAAAATACTTTAATTGGATTGAGATAATGAATACTTGAGCCAAGTATTTCAAGACTATTAAAAGATAATGAGATTCTCTCACATTGGACACCTTTTAAACACCATAACTTAATAGAGTTTTTGAAAGGAGAAATCGTACCCTATTAGATATTGTATAGTTTATGATGAGCTTTATAAACCTTTCGTCTTTTTCCTAGGGTTATACCCTGTAAACTATTGCTTACTTCTAAATAATGTTCCATCAAATTTTGTTGATACGACTTCATATGAGATATGGAATGGTAAGAGCCAAACCTATCATACTTAAAGATTTGAGGATGTAAGGTTTACGTGAAACATATAGTATCTGAAAATGTAGAAGTTAAGTCAGATAATTGTAAGTTTATAGGATATCCAAAAGAATCAGTTGGATATTATTTCAACCATCCTATTAAGCAAAATGTGTTTGTTTTAAAATATGCTACGTTTATAGAGAGAAAAAAATGTGTTCTTGAAAAGAGTAGTGAGAGGAAAATAGAACGTAATAAAGTTCAAGTACCATAAATTAACATCCAAATAGAACTAAAATATAAGACTATAACATTTGATGTTCAACTTGAAACTTAGAAAACACAAAACCTCCGTAGATCTAGTAGGAAACGTCATGCACAATTGAGATATCAAGTTTTTGTGGAAGCTGATGATGACGAGTTGCTCATACTTGATGAACTTATTAACTATATAGAAACATTATTTAAAATTGATTCTAAGAAATGGCTTGAATTCATCAAATCTAAGATGAATTATATGCACACCAACCAAGTATGGACTTTGGTTGATCCACCTAAACGAATAAAATTGGGTGCAAATAGTTCTTTAAGAGAAATATTGGCATGGATAACAATGTACAAACTTATAAGGCTAGACTAGTTGCTAAAGGTTATAGACAAAGACAAGGGATTGACTTTGATGAAACCTTTTTGCTAATAATTATGTTAAAATCCATAAGGGTTTTTCTTGCTATAGCTGCTCATACCATGATTATGAGACTTGGCAAATGGATGTCAAAATTGTATTTCTGAATGGGAATCTTCATAAAGATGTGTATATGACACATTTTGAAGGTTTTGAATCTGAAAAATTTACTATCAAAGTATGCAAGCTACAAAAATCTATTTATAGACTTAAACAAGTTTCAAGAAGTTGGAATATCCATTTTGATAAGATAATTAAACAACTTGATTTAATAAAAAAAAATGGATGAACCTTAGGTTTATAAAAAAGTTAGTGGAGTTGAGTTGTTTTCTTAATATTATACATATTATTGATAGAAAATGACATTATTTTACTTCAGTTAGTAAAGATCTGATTATCAAATAATTTTTTTATTTATTAAGAATAAAACTCTATAGATATAAATCTAGAAGATTGTTTGGATTGTCCTAATCCACATACATATAAAAAGACGTTGAAATAGTTTAGCATAGAAGAATCCAAAAAAGGTTACTTATCAATTTCATAGGAATATGTATCTCCAAATATATGTGTTCTAAGACATGAATGGAGAGAAATAGGATAGAAAGATTCCTTTATTTGGCTATAAAATCCATTATATATACGATACCATGTACAAGACCATACGATACTATATTTTAAGCATAATGAGTAAACACCAATATAATCTAGGTGAGAGTAGCTAGAAGATAGTTAAAAAGATTCTTAAATACTTAAGAAGAACTAAAAATATCTCTCTAGTCTATAAAAAAACATGAACTAGATGAAGTTCATGGTTATTTAGATGCTAGTTTTCAATCAAATATTAACGATAGATAATCTCAGTTAGGATATGTTTTTAGTTTAAAAGTTGGTGTTGTAAGTTGGAAGAGTTCTAAACGAAAGACTACAACAGATTCCACAACTAAAGTTGAATGCATTTCTATGTTTAAGATGAAAAAAGAGGTTGTTTAGATAAAAAATATATATATATATAGACACACACACACACCATTGAACTAGGCATGGTTCCTAACATTATTGATCTAGTAGGTTTGTAGTATGATAACAATAGAGCCATTGCATAAACAAAAGAACAAACGTCTCATCAAAGATTCAAACATGTACTTAAACGATTCTATTTTGTTAGAGAAATCATAAAGGAAAGATATAAAGATATAGAGCGAGTTCAAACTAAAGAGAATCTTGCAGATTCTCTTACAAAAGTCGTTCTCAACATAAGCATGATCATCATATCGATGGATATGGTATCAGATACATAAGCAATTGACTTTAGTGTAAGTGAGAAATATGCATTGTAGTCAATTGGTTAGTTATACATAAGACTGAGTTTTTTTATGCAAAATATATTTATTATTAATAAAAGCTTTTTTATCTTAAATATTCAATTATATTTCATTAGTGAATCTAATGTTTTGATTAATGAATATAGAGTAAAGACAAAGTTCATGGAACAAAAATGTTTTGTATAAAAGATTATAAAATTATTATAATAATAAGATTTCTATTACATCAAAGCATTATTTCTATATGTTTCTAGTCAATATTATTATTAAAATGCTTTCAAATATAATATTATTAAAAAATAATAAATTACTAATATATTTATATGGGAAATAATATATTAGGATATATTAATATACAATACAAAAGTATATTAATTTAATGAATTAGTGCATATAATACTTTAATTGAGATTATATTGCAAGAAAATATATTCAAATACAAAACATGTTATATTATACAATAATCACACATTTTAAATCATATAAATTGTGTTATAAAATTAGAATACCATAGAAAAGAAATTTATTTTCAATGTTCTCTGAACACCAAAAAATAGTTATATGTCTATAATATTATATTCAAAATATTTATTATATTTTATAAAATAAACTATATATAAATATATATAATATCATAAATTCTTTTTTTTTCCACCGTTACACTTTTTATATCTCATTCTTTTCTTGTAAGTGGTTAGATAATTATATTTAACTAGTTCATTGGCACATGCTCTGCCACATACCAAACCAAAGTTTTTTAAATATAAAAATTAAAATTAAAAGTGTGGGAGATTCTTTGGAAATGTTATTAAACTCGGGCAAGTAGGAAAATCTTGAAATCTCTCGACCTGACTTATTATCTGGCGCAAGTTTCCAATTAAACTGAATCAAAGCTAACCCAATGTGAATCGGTTGATTTCATGGATTTAAAGACAATCTAAATAACCGGTAAAAGCATGACTTAGCTTATAAATGAACTTTAATATGAAAACTTCTGTATTTTTAAGTATCGATACAAAAATATATTGGATGATCCCAATAACTCCGCAACTGAGTTCATGAACTCAATTGGGTTTAATAACTTTGTTTTTTTCAAATAATTTTTACATAATTATAGGATAAAAAATAGACGCTTTCAATTTTGAGCACCAACTTTTAAATAAATGTTTATTTGAGACTATGATAACCCTATAAAAAAAAAATCACGAATGAAGTCTACCTATCCAATCCAACACTAAATGATGTAATAAAAAAAACTCTTAATTATTACCGACATTAATTAAAAGATCTAATTGCCCCCAAGATTATGAATACGCCCCTGAAATCAAGCTTTAAGAGTGAAATTTTAAAAAAAAAACAAAAAAAAAAAAACCTTAGACCCAAGTTAAGTGTTGTTTTGCTTTTATAGGTATTCTAGTAATTTAGTTGTGCAAAAAAGATGTAAAAATACAATAGCAATATCGATCAATTAAAAAATGGTTAATCCATAATAATTGAGTGGGGGGGGGGGAGTGTTAAAGTTTTTGTAGAAAATAAATGGTAGATTTATTGTTTCAATCTACAGTAATTGACCGGAACAGGATTTCCCTATTTTTCTATTCGTGGCAAATCTTTTAAACTTGAGTTAATATTCTAAATTCATAACTAGTTAAATCGTAGACTCGAGTTCAATTCTTAACCAATTTGATGTTGAATGATGAAATTAGAGAGAAATCCTTATATTTAAAAACTTCCCAAAGCAAAAATAAATAAATAAATAAACAGAATGAGCATTGGATATGAAAGAAAAAATTGGAGGGTGAAATTGAAAAAAAAACATATTTAAAAACTATATGAAATAAAAAAAAAACATATTAAAAAAAACCATATGAAAAAAAACAGAAATAAAAAACATGAGGATCAAATCTCACACATTAAGAAATTGAATGATGAAATTAAAAACAAATCAAATTTTTAAAAATTAATTAAAGGACAACAAATATAAATAAAAAATAAGGGATGAAAGCAAAAGAAAACAAACTTGAAGTCTAATATGCAAATTTGAAGGGCTAGGCATGATTTTTTAGAGGAAAGAGAAAAAGAAAAGGAAAAGATTATCAACGCTACATTGGAGGTCTGTTGACCATATACTATATATAAAGGAAAAGAATGTTGAGACAAATTAAATGACATGACATAAGAATGGTTGTGACCACTCTTATAAGTCGCATATGCCTATTGAAGGTGGTTGAGATACGAATGCATTGAAACATGCAAAGCATACATTAGCAGGTGTTTTTTTATTTATAAAAATATAACATTGCCCCTAGTACCAAAGCATTATTATGAAAAAAATATATATATTATGAAATGATGAATAAACTCTTGTGGTCAAGCTTTTAAAATTTTGATTTAAAAAACAAGAGTCATTACACAATAACAAAAATGTAAAACATCAAAAAGGTTCAAAAATCAAGTGTATAGAGTATTATACCCCTAAAAGACAATTGCTTATGATTTTTCAAGGGCAAAATCTTAAATTCACCATTATAATCCTTGGTAAATCAAGGCACATGCACAATATTTTTTCCACATGTTTTGGGTTTTTCTTTTAATATTCCTTATATGTTAGATAATTTTTTATAAAATAAAACATCAATAAGTAATTTGTTATTTATTTTTTATGATATAATCAAATATTAAAAAATATTTTTCAATTTATTTTTTATATTGTCAAACATAAAAATAAATAAATCACTTTTTATGAAAGCCATTCTCTGAAAAAAAAAAAAAAAAAACTAATTGTTGTCGAACAAACTAGACCTTAGTTTTGCTTTAAACAATTTCTTCAAGACCACATCATCTCTATGCTCGAGATTCATCTAAGACGTTGTTTGGCGTTGTGGTTGCGTATGAGGTTGAGGGGCAACCACAACGCCGTGTGTTTGGTAAATGTTAAATGTGGGTGTGTTTTGGTGGGACCCACCAGAAAAGTGTAAGTAAACTGTGGTTTATCAAAAGCACGATAATCATGCTTTTTATCAACCTCAGTTTCACTCCGACCGCAAGAAAAAAAACTGAAAAAACAGCCAACGGCTAAAATCAAACTTCTCCTCCCCGAAAAATCAAACTTCTCCTCCCCGATTCAAAAAAAAAAATCCAGAGAAAAAGTTAAGAACTTTCCAGCAATGGCAAAACACACTTATTGCCGTTTGAGGAAAATATAAAACGTCCCAAACTCCTCGAATCGGGGAAAAAATCCTTGAAAAAATTCTACCAGCCCATCGCCCATAAATAGCCGTTGGAGGAGAATCAAACTTCCCAGTTCCTCCCCGAATCGTCAACAAAAGCAGAGCATCAACTAACCAACGGTGAAGCTTCATTGTTTTCGGTCAGATCTGGGTCATCCCTCTGAGAAGAAAATTGCAGATCTGTCTCCGCCGACCATCTTCAACTACTGTGGAAACGAATTTCCCTTTCTTTTTTCTACCCGAGACGCGCTTCCATGTTGATCCTGTAGAGATCTGTTGATGTTGGTATGTTTCTCATTTTTTCTTTTTCTTTAACAGTTAGGAGTAATGTTGATGCTGTGCTGAACTTCTTCAACATTATTAGACGATCTAGGCTTCTCTGTGTTGTAGTTGCCGAAAGAATTTATTTGCATCTAGGTTGTCTGTTGTGTTCCCGTGATCTTGTGCTTGTGGTTATGCAGTGTATGCTTGCATTTGATTTTATAGTGAATTATTTTTGTCAAATCAGCTGAACTTGTTCAACATTGGTTCTGGGCTTGTCTCTGTGTTGTATTATAGTCGAAATTAGAATACATTTGGTCACAATAAGTTGTTAATTTTGTTGGTTATCTGTTATGGTTCCCCTGATCTTGCGTCCAAAATATGCAGTTGTTGTTTGATGAATTTAAGTGCAGTTTTGTGTTGGTGCAGGAGGAACAATACCATTAATCCTGCAAAATCGTCAGGCAACAAAAAAGTGAAGCTGCTATAAAATCGAGTAATTTATTTCTGTTTTTTACGTTTACATTACTACTTGCCTATTTGTTTGTGCTGGAATGAAACTTTGGGTGTTGTTTGTTGTTCTTGATTGCAATACTATGACCATATATTGTTGTCATTTTTTTGTTATGTAACCACAACCATCTGGGTTTGCATGCTGAAATTCAAAGGCAACTGTTAGATGCTGGATTTATAATTATCCATATGCTTTCCTCGGTCATATGCATTTGTGGCTGTGCAAAACTTGTTGGAAATGGAAGTCTCAACCTTTTCATTTCATTTGTAATCCTCATTGTTTATTTTCTAAATGCTTGTACTGTGACCATATATTTGCATTCAATTATAAGTCAAATGTTTTGAATCTTATAACTAGATATTTTTTGTTCCAAATGTAATTACCGAACTAGGAATGGATGCTCCTGAAAATATGGATAAAGCAGCATGGACAAAAGAAATGTTGCATGTTTTTTGTGACCTTAGCATCAAGGCTATCGACATGGGAATGCGACCAAATACTCATTTCGACAAAGCTGGTTGGAAATATTTGTTGGGATCATTCAAAGAACAAACTGGTCATGCATTTACCAAGGCATAACTTAAGAACAAATGGGATGGCTGCAAAAAGGATTGGAGGATATGGAAGAAGCTCATTTCTGAAACTGGTGTGGGTTGGAGTACTGAATTAGGAACAATTTCTGCTAGTGATGAATGGTGGAAATCCAAGATTCAGGTTATTTGGCACAATCCTTAATAATTAATTTGTTAACATCTGATTTCAATTATTAATAAATTAGTCAAAGTTGCGAGAAATAATTTTCTTTCTTTTGTGTAGGAAATAAGGGGTGCAAAAAAGTTTAGGCACGCTGGTATCGAACCATTGTTGTGTATGAAGTTCGATAGAATGTTCGCAAACATTGTTGCTACCAGTGAGTATGCATGGGTACCATTATCTGGAGTCTTACTTGATCATAATGTTGGTGTTGATGGCAGTCAACATACACATGTTGAACAACCCGATTTGGAAGAAGGCAGTGGTGATTCTGAAGAGGACGGAATTCCAAATTTTGCTGATGATGTTTGCAACATGGTTCGAGGGGTTAATATGGATACCAGTAGCAACAACCGCAGTAGTGGGAAGAGGAAAGAAAGACAACGGGTTGAGGTTCAAGCTGGGAAAAAAAAAAGGAATTCCGGAATTGGGTTTCAATTACTTTCACGATGGGATCACATGGTTGACAGCATGTCAAACACTAGTGATTCCGCGTCTATCAGTAAAGATCGGGAAGGGTGCAGTATTTGTGAGGTTATGACTGAGCTTCACTCGCATGAGGGAGTGCATATAGGTGATGATTTTCATGGGTTTGCTACTGAGATTTTAGGTCTGAGAAGGAATAGAGAAATGTGGTAAACTATGGGTAATATTGAAAACAAGATTAATTGGTTGCGGAGAATGTATACACGGCGTAAAGGATTTTAGTCCGAGAGGTGTATATTAATCCCAAATGCCTGCTTTCATATCTTTTTTGCTAATATTATTATTTTAATTGTTATTTAACATGTTTACATCTCATTTCTTGTCATTTATTTAAATTTGCACGATATGGAAGTTGCAGATTTCTCAAGCTGCTATGAAGTTATAAATTAAGTTAACAATTGACTCTGTAATGCGATGACGTCTGCAATCAATTATGTTATGGACTGTAATATTTATTATGCATGCACCTGTTATGGACTATAATATTTATTATGCATGCACCATGGATTGTATTTTAATGTAGTTCGAACCTGTAATGTTATTTGAGAATTGTTGAGGCTTATTAGTTATGATATGCTATAGATCGATTTAATATTAATTATATAAATTTATGATGTGGACATTGCTTTTAGTTTTTAACTGTTAAATATGTTGGTTGATGATGCAAATTAAAGGTATTGTTGCAATTGACAAAACAAATTTCGTTGATAAATTTAACTGCATTGGAGATGTACAACTGCAAAATTGATCATATTAATGATAGAAGGGGAGCAGGGGAGAAGCAATTGATCATCAACAACTGGAAACATCCATTGAACTAGCCTTGAGATGCACCAATTCTTTTTCATGGGAAGATAGGCCACTAATGATAGAAGTAGCAAAAGAACTCCAGCGAATTTTAAATTATCCATCACTGCAGCTCCGTAGCTATGTACATCTTTATAGCCCGCACCATATTTGAATTCCATTTTTAGCAAAGGAAAGGGATCTCTACTACACTGTAAAATCTTGAACTCCACATCTATACCTACATACATACCATTTATATTTATTTGATAATTGAATATATAAAATACTGTAATGACATTCAAAGTGTGTTGTAACACTATTTTTTTACACGATGAAAAAAACAAAAGTTAATAACACAGCAACCTGTTGTAAATGCCTGGTTACACTGGTGTAGTGCAGTGATAAGAAACTTGCAAACTGATAAAACTGAATTACAACTTGCAAACTGATAAAAGTTGACTGCTGTATTGCAGTGACAAGAAACATTGTTTTACAGCTTGCAAACTAATGTTAAAGCCTGGTGTCAAATACTGTAGTCACATGGAATGCAGTAATAGACAACATAGTTTTAACCAATGGGAGGAAAGTTTCAGCAAAAGTTATACAAGTGAACCAGCCGAAACAGAGGAAAGAAACCGAAAAAAAAAAAAAAAGAAGAAGAAGAGAAGGCAATACCAGGGGAACAACCCGAGAAAGAGGAAGAAGAGAGGGCAACGCAGATTGGAAAAAACAGAGGAAACAACTCGTAAAGTTGAAGAGTTGCAGATTGAACACAGGGGCACCAAACAGAGGAAGCAAAACAGGGGCACCATCAGACATAGCCGAACCAGACGAAGCAGCGACGGGGCAAGCCAAGGTTGAAACAGGGGCACCAGTTGACGGGGAAGAAGGATCAATTTCCATCGTCGAAGCAGCGCCCATGAATCACCATCAAACACCACCGTTGCGACCGTCAGCCATACAACGCCGCCGCGCAGGTTAGCTTTAATATTGTTTTAGTTTCAAATTTGGAAGAAATCAAAACTGCTGCCTCAAGCATGAAAGATTATGGAGGTGTAGGAACATGTATCTTGGGTTCGGACACAAAACTCTTGGATATATTTGGTTAAACTCTTCTTTCCACCGGTCAAGAGATTAATTTATACACGTCTGAGAGAGCTTGCCTTTTTTATTATATTATGTTAAATGGGGGGAAAATAATCAGTTTTGGGCTGTCCTAATCGAATCCATCATCCTCTGTCACGGTGAGCTATTCCTCAGAGAGACACAAGCATGCACCAAGTGATGGTAAAGGCGGCAAACATTACTTGCGAGTTTGGGACTGAAGTTGTGAGCATTTTGTTAAATAAAATTCCAGGTGGTTCCTCTCTTCTATCTACGGTTTGGATAACCAACGTAGCTCATAATCTTGCCTTGCGCCTTCTCCTTCGTTCTCTGTCGCCTGAAAACTTCCCACCCGGCAGCCGCTGTTAACATGATACGTGAACAGTGGATGCCGGGTGGGAAGCTTTTTAATTTAACAGAAAAGAAAAAGAAAAAGAAAAAATGTATCCTTAAAATTACAATACAAATAATAATTTTGAAAAGAAATGAACACAATAATATATAACATTGTTTTATTTGTTTATCTATTGTAGGAGAAGAAATATGGATGATGCTGGTTTTAATGCAATATTCAATGAGGATATGGATAATGATTATGAAAATATAATGGACCGTTTTATTGATCATATTAACTCTCATGATGATTATAACAACGGCGCCTCATCCGGGGATGTTGATAATGGGGCAAATAACGACGACGACGACGATAGTGATGAGGATGGCGAATTATTTTGGAGGCAAGAATTTGATAGGAAAAAGTTAATTGTGTGCACAGCTGGGGCCATACACATGTATTATATTACTTATATATATAAGGAACCGTGTATGGTTTCATACAACACGGGCATGCGTTGGTTAACAGAAGTTTTACGAGGACATTGGAAACAATGTGTAAACATGTTTTGAATGGACACATCAACTTTGTTGAGCCTGTGCAATGATTTGGAAACAAGTTATGGGTTAAAACCTTTGAGAAGGATGAGTGTGATTGAAAAAGTGGCTATATTTCTGTATACAATGGCACTCGGAGCATCGAATAGGGAGGTTCAAGAGCGATTTCAGCATTCAGGTGAAACTGTAAGTAGATGCATGAAAGAAGTTTTAGCGACAATATGTTTATTTGCAATAGATGTTATAAAACCAGAGGACCCGAATTTTACAAGCACTTCAAGAGAAATCGCAATGAATCCAAGATATATGCCTCATTTCAAGGTTAACTATTATGTTTGTTGATGTTGCTAATGTGAACAAATATGGATAAATTTTATGCATTGTAGTAATTAATGAGTTTATATTTGTCAATGGTTTTCATGTAGGATTGTGTTGGTGCAATTGATGGAACACATGTGCGAGCTTGCATATCAACTGAAAATCAAATTTCATTTATCGGAAGAAAAGGTGTACCAACACAAAACATAATGGCTGCATGTAGTTTTGACATGCAATTTACGTTTGTGTGGGCAGGATGGGAAGGCAGTGCCCATGATACACGCATTTTTCTTGAGGCTATTGACAATAGAAATATAAAGTTTCCTAAACCACCAAAAGGTAATTATACAATATAAATTGTTATGTAATTACAAGTTTAATAATTCGATCAATTCTTATTAATCATTTAACAAATGTCAATGTTGTTTGTAAATATAGGTAAGTATTATCTTGTTGATTCAGGATATCCCAATGAATATGGGTATTTAGGTCCATATAAAGGTCAAAGATATCACTTCCAAGAATTTCAGCGTCGTGGACAACCAAGAAATTAGCAAGAAGTTTTTAATCGTGCACACTCATCACTACGTAATGTGATTGAACGTTCCTTTGGAGTATGGAAACAGAGGTGGAGGATTCTACAAAACATGCCTGTTTATCCATACAAAACGCAAGTTGACATTGTAGTTGCATCAATGGCAATACATAATTACATTAGAAGGAGATCAAATGATGATATTGCATTTGCAGAATTTGACCGCAATCCTAATTTTGTTCCTGATGATATTTTACCCGATGTTGTTGCACGCCCAGGAAGTGAGGAAAACGGTGGTCAAGGCACTTGGAATTTGGTACGTGATGGAATTGCAGACAGTTTAATGGAACAGTAAAAAATACTTTATATAAAGTATTTTTATTTGATGATGATGTAATAGCAGTAGTTTAATCTAAAATATTTCAATAAGAAACCATCGATATTATGGATGTCTATTTTAGTTAATTTTTACCCTTAATATTAAATGCTTCATTGTTTAGGATTATATGATAGCGATGGCGGATCAAAATGCATGTGGCATCAAAATATATCTTATGAGTTTTTTTTTTAAATTATTTTTAATATCAACATAAGAAAACAATCTAACAACATTTAAAGAAATTATTTTGAGTACCCAAAAAATAGATAAAATAAATTTTATAATTTTTTGAAACGCAGTTTGCAACACGCATCAACAGTTACCAAACACACAAAACTGCTTTTTTCATCAACCTCAATTTCAACCACAGTTTTAATCAAACACCTATTTTTTCAAACTAACCTCAATTAAAAGTACTTTTTATAAAACAATTTTTTTCATACCACAACCGTAACAGCTACCGCAATACCAAACACACCCTAAAGGTAAAGAAAGCTAAGCAGCTAACAGATGAGAGGACGTGAAAAACTCAGAATTCTACGTTAAAATGTAGGGAATGGAGGCATGAGAGGTTCCTCAATCATACAGCATAACTCATAATAATTCTGAAGACAGCATTGCCTACCAAATTATTACCCGCAATATAGGAACAGATATGGGTACGTTTAGAGAGTGACTGTGATTATTTTTTAAAATGTTTTATTTAAAAAATATGTTAATAATATTTTTTTTAATTTTTAAAAAATTATTTTGAAAATAAATGGATAAAAAAATTTAAAAACATCAAAAATATATTAATTTAAAATAAAAATAAAATTTAAATTTTTTAAAAAATATTTTTTTAAATACACTGTTAAACAGCCTCTTAGAGGTCCTTCTTTTGAATGACAGATGATAATGAATGCCTCGTCGCTTTACCCGAGAATTCTTTGGTAGTGGAGCATCAAATCAATAGTCTTCTCTTGTCCTTGATGATATTTAAGGTCGGCAAAAATGGTAGCTTTAAAGCGTCCCCCCTTCTCGCCTTTGTCCTCAAGTTCTGACTTCAATAAGTAAAGTTTAGCGCAAGTAAAAAAAATCGAGAAATTAAAATAATTAAAAAAATAATAATAAAAAAAATTAAATTAAAAAAAAAAATTGATTAAACCAATTAAAATTTTGAAAAAACTAACCGGTTTGGTTCGGTATTGGTTTTAGGCTTATAAAACCGAACCGAACCGAACTGAAAAAAACCGAGCCAAAACCGGAAAAAACCTAGCCAAAACCAGAAAAAATCGAGCTAAACCGGAAAAACTGAGACAACCCGGCTTTTTCCCTAAAAAACAAACTGAACCGAACCAAAACTGGCCAGTTTGAACCGATTTCGGTTCGGTTTCAGGTTTTATTTTTTTAAAATTCAATTTGATTATTTTTTTTAATAAAAACCAAACCGAATCGAATTTGCTTTTCTAGTAAAGTTATTACGCAGACAGGACAGCCTGCTCCATGTTTTGGCTCATGAACTGGAGACAGTTGCGAATGTAAGAGTTCTAATCTCCACCCTTCAATTGGATCAGCAACGAATGACCGCTCGATCTTGCATCCATTTTGACCATCTCCATTGATTGGCAAGACTTCGATGGTGGCCACATATGACTTAAACGCAGCGTTATTTTCCATGATCTCATAGCTTATACACCGTTCGATTGGATTGATCACGAGTACCTTCTCTTTGGCCCAGCTGATCTTAATCTCTTCCTGACGGCCTTCCGATGCTATGGTGGTGCTAGAAGCACAGTACAAAACCTGACTAGGCTGGCCTAGCTCACCCTCCACTTGGTAACTTATGTCTAGAATCCACTTGTGTATATTATAGAAGTCCTCCAAGAAAGACTTAACTCTATATCATTATAGAGAACGAGGTTACTTAGCCATGTGTAGGATCTGATTCAATCGTGTTATTAATAAGCCTAAATTATCGAATAGATGATATAAACATAGATAAATTAAGTTTATATATTTTGAAATTACTTGATATTATACTATTAAATTATTTTTTATTTATTTTGCGCACACACATATATATGTGTGTGTTTTGTTCTTTTTATTCTTGTGATTTAAAATGTGAGAATTTGTTGAGTTTAGTTAGAATTTATTTATTGAGGTTATTGTAGTTTTTTGCAAGTGTTTTTAAATAGAAATTGTTTTTGGATATAATTTTTATATAGAAGAAACTCTGTCCAAAAATTTGTTAAAATTATAAATTTTCTAACTCTCTAAAATCATAAAGTAAATTAAGTTTTAGATTAACAAAAACTATAATTTTATAAGCTTTTATAATCTCAAAACACAAAAATCTTTCAAATTGGATAATAGCCATAACAGTCCAATCGTTTCTCAAAATGGTTAGATCATTTTTGCTATTGTCTGACCATTTTGTGAATTGTCTAGTTGTTTTTCTAAATAGTATGCTAATTGTCACACCCTCCCCTCAAAAAATTGATAAAGGCACGACATCGGCTGGCGATTTTCGTTGTGTTCTAATGATTTAGTTCTTTGGAGTCGCCACCTAGTATTTGGTCACTAGGAACCCTAACTGGTCTTTCAGAAATTCTAAGGCAAGGGACTGGTTGCGTAAAGGGAAGGTACTAGCACCCCTAATACGCCCTACCTAAGGTAAGCTGCTTGGTGTTTGGTTTGCTCTATAGTCTATGGTGTTGGTGTTTTCTAATCCCGTCAACTCGTAAATCGCAAGGAAAAGAGAATAAAAAGAACGAAGAAAATTTCACAATTCCTAAAAAAAAATTACTTTTCACGGCTCGTAAACCGTGGAGAAAAAAATAATTTTGAAATATTCTCGATTGCAGCCAAAGCTTCTTTCAAACATGTGCGTTGATTTATTACTCCCGATAATATTTTGGATGTTCGTCCTTTTAAGGATTTCTTCATCCAAACATTAGCGGTGAACAATAATCACAACTTCTCCTCCCAAAATAAGATTTTTATAGTTTTTTGGAATATTGGCCAATACCCTTTGGAGTTTTACAAACGGGTTGTAAAATCCACAAAATGCAAAAAAATGATTTTTGTGTTTAAGAAATCTATGCGAAACACATTTTCAAAGCTTCCAATATTTTTTTTTATAAAAAGAACATTCAAAACATGCTAGTGTATTGGCCGTATGCATGAAAACAAAACATTTTTTTTTCTTTTTACGAAAACAGGTGTTTTTTAAATACTGAAATTATATCCCCATAGTATAAAAAAAAAACAAATCAATATATACCAAGAACAACAATATATTTTTTTTTACTTTTCAAATTTTTTTATTTTTTTATATATTTTTTTTTATTTTTTTAGAAAAAAAAAACATATATACACACACATGCATAATATAATAATATAATAATATAATATAATATATTAAATGGGCTGGGCCGGCCCAATTAATTGGGCCGGACTCCAGCCCCAAAAGACGTTGGGCCGGACTCGGCCCAACAGTGTCTTGTCTTCTGGGCCGGACCGGCCCAGACCCACAATCTGGGCCAGACCGGCCCAGACCCGCAATCTGGGCCAGACCGGCCCAGACCCAAATCATTGGGCCAGACCCTGTCTGGCCCAAAAGAAAAAAAGAAATGAACGGGGGGGGAATTATTTTCCCCCCCGTGCCTCCTGCATGCAGAAACGATTCTGCATGCAGGGGGCAAGAAATAAAACAAGATAAAAAAAAAGGTGCAGGGGAGGAGGCGTACCTGGCGTGGCGGAGACGATGGCTGGCTGGCGGTGGAGGCGGTGGCAGTGACCTACTCCTGTCGACTCCTCACGGCGAATTCCAAGTGGTCCGGCGACGTCCTCTCGGTTCGTTTGCTTGGTTTCGGTTTTCTCACTTCCCTTCTGGTTTCAAACCTTCCCTTTGCTTTCGGTTTTCTTGGGTTTTTTGGTAACTCTCTCCTCTGTTATGGTGTTTCTCTCTCTTCCTCTCTCTCTCAACTGTCTCGGTTTTTTGTTGTTGTTTTTTTTTCGGGTCACTCCATCGGTCCTCCCTCCCTTCTCACTCTGCTTCTTCTCTATTTATAGGCAATATCGGGGCATGCATGGGGGAACAAGGCGTGCTGGTCGGCAGGCGCCGCTGCCAAGGTGCTTCTCTCGGGTTCGGTGGCGCGGCGGGTGGTCGGCCAGCGGCTTCGGCTTCGGGGGTCCCAAAGTGTGGGGCGTCGGGCCATGGCACGTGAGGAGAGAGGCGGGGACAAAAACCCCGGTTTTCCTCTCCTCTGCTACGCCTGCGGGGGGGAAGAAGAAGAGAAACAGTGTCGTTCAAAACGGCACCGTTTGGTCCTTTTTTTTTTTTTTTTTTTTTTTTTTAAACGCATGAAACGGCGTCGTTTTGGAGAAAACGCGTCGTTTCATTTAAATTTGGCGCCAGAAATGCGCCAACGTTCACATCAGTCCCCCAATTATTTTTGTTCCTTTCAATTACGTCCCTGACAATTTCGGTCTTGTCCGCCAAGTTGGCCGCCTTTTCCACTTTGGTCCTTGGCCTCTAAATTATGCAATTTAGCCCTCAATTGATCAATAAACTTCCAATTTCTTCAATTAGGCCCCTCAATCAACTCCAAACAGCCCCCCTATCTTTGCGCCTTTTCCAAATTGGTCCCTGGTTTCGGATTTTCACAATTAAACCCCTAATTGGCCATTAAACTTCAATATTTATGCAATTAAACCCCTGATTTGACTTAATAAATTCCTAAAAATCATAATTTGGCCCCAGGACTTTAATTTCTTCAATTTAAAGCCCAAATTGACTTAAAAAATCAATTTTCTTGCAATCAAATCCCCTATAAATCCAATAAAAAAAACAATTAAACCCATAAACATCCAAATTTGGGCTTCTCTCCTCAAAATTCAAAATTTTCTTCTCAATAGGGTTCTCATCCTTCAAGAATATTTTGTCAAAAATCCAATCTTTGTATCTTTATACTCCTTGACCAATTTTCTGACCATTTTCCGAGCGCTTCTGCCTCTTGTCTTTTTTCTAACCTTCTTTGGCTATCTATTTTATTTTTTTACGGGGACCCAAAAATGGGTTACAACAGATGCCCCCTCTTTATAGAGCTTACGGAGCGAAGGTTTTGCGCAGTAAGTTTTATAAAGATAGTCCCAACTAAACTCCCGAAAACTGATCTGGTCGAAGCTGGATCGATCTGAAACTCTTTCTTTACAACAATCCTCTTCGGCCATCGGAATCCCATCTGGAAATTCCCTTTAAAAAAAATGAAATATGAGGTCCCTTCTGGCGACCCCTTTTTGAAAAAATCGAAATGCGAGATCCCTTCTGGCGATCTCCTTTAATCAAACTTATAATCCCATCTGGGATTCCTATTAACAAACATGAAGTATGACGTCCCATCCGGCGACCTCCCAAAATAGTGAAATGCGAAACCCCTTCTGGCGATTTCAAACAACCTGGAATCCCATCTGGCGATTCCTTTTAACCAACATTAAGTGTGAGGTCCCATCTGGCGACCTCCACAATAGTGAAACACGAGATCCCTTCTGGCGATCTCAAACAACCTGGAATCCCATCTGGCGACTCCTTTTAACCAATGTGAAGTGTGAGGTCCCATCTGGCGACCTCCACAATAGTGGAACACGAGATCCCTTCTGGCGATCTCAAACAACCTGGAATCCCATCTGGCGACTCCTTTTAACCAATGTGAAGTGTGAGGTCCCATCTGGCGACCTCCACAATAGTGGAACACGAGATCCCTTCTGGCGATCTCAAACAACCTGGAATCCCATCTGGCGACTCCTTTTAACCAATGTGAAGTGTGAGGTCACATCTGGCGACCTCCACAATAGTGAAACACGAGATCCCTTCTGGCGATCTCAAACAACCTGGAATCCCATCTGGCGATTCCTTTTAACCAACAAAGTGTGAGGTCCCATCTGGCGACCTCCATAATAGTGAAACACGAGATCTCTTCTGGCGATCTCAAGCAACCTGGAATCCCATCTGGCGATTCCTTTTAACCAACATGAAATACGAGATCCCATCTGGCGACCTCCAAATAGTGAAACACGAGATCCCTCCTGGCGATCTCAAACAACATGGAATCCCATCTGGCGATTCCCTTTTATTCAAAGCTGAAATATGAGGTCCCTTCTGGCGATCTTCATCGAAAAAACGAGATCCCTTCTTGTGATCTCTTTTAACCAAACAACTTGGAATCTCATCTGACGATTCCCTTTTACCAATTGCTATCGATGTCGTTCTTCCTGCTGGCAGGGTCTGAAAAATATTATCTTCTCTTCTTTCTGTTCTAGACTCAACTCAATGATTCTTTCGTTGGAATGCACTAAGATCTCCTCCTGTAACGTTAAAAAAAAAAACATACGTGCAATGACTTTATGATTAGATGCAATGCATGCATTCGTACCTGGTTTTGAAACATAGGCCCCCATCCTCTTTTCTAGTTCGTGAGACTTCCTCGTAACATGAGCGTGCTTTTGAAGTCGTATGCCGGATTCATCTCTCGTGTTGCCTTTTTTTTTTTTATCATATTCTTGGAGAAAAAGTATTTGACTTTCCTCAAGTAGCCCTTTTCTCAAAATGTAGGACTTGTTCTTGCTTTTATGTCATTGCTTTTGTCAAATGCTTTAGCTTGGTTTTCAAATCTATAGGCTTCCGTATAAAACATCTTGTATTGCCCCCAGTGTAGAGGTGTGATCCTAGTTTGGAGCTTTTATATAGAGAAGAAATTCGTTCAGTCGATGCTAAACTTTTTAAATGAGTGAGGAGATGCACTGTTGGGATTAATGCAAAAAAAAGATTGTTGTGAGATCAATACACAAAAGGAAAGAAATCAATGGCCAAACTTTGCTTTATTAATTTAAGGAACTACATCAAGCGTAATATCTTTTTACAGAGTCAGAATTCACAGGCCGAGCTAGATCTTCTCCATCCATTCTAGCTAACTTCAACGCTCCTCCTGAGAACGCCTTTGTTACTACATAAGGACCCTCGTAATTTGGTGCCCATTTGCTTCGATCATCTCCTGGTAATGACAATATTTTCTTCAATACTAGATCCCCTTCTTGAAACATACACGGTCTAACATTCTTATCATACGCCTTAGCCATTCGTTTCTGGTAAAGTTGGTGATGACATATTGCGGCCATCCTCTTCTCACTGATCAAGTTCAATTGCTCGTATCTCACTCTGGCCCACTCGGCCTCTTCTATCTCAGAATCTATCAACACTCTTAACGATGGGATTTCCACTTCCAAAGGCATCACTGCTTCCATACCGTACACCAAAGAATATGGGGTAGTCCCTGTTGAGGTTCGAACTGCGGTGCGATATGCATGAAGGCAAATGGTAACATCTCATGCCAATCCTTATAGGTGACTACCATCTTCTGAACAATCTTTTTTGACATTCTTGTTAGCAGCTTCTACCGCCCCATTCATCTTTGGTCTATATGGCGAAGAATTGGAATGCTTGATTTTCCATTTAGTGCAGAGCTCTATTATCATCTTGCCGTTGAAATTCTGGGCATTATCAGTTATAATCTGTTCTGGGGGACCATACCGACATATCAAATCTCTCTCAATAAATTTCTTCACCACTTTTTTGTGTCACATGAGCAAATGACCCGGCTTCTACCCATTTTGTGAAGTAGTCAATAGCCACGAGGATAAATCTATGACCATTGCTCGCTTTTGGGTTTACAGGTCCAATCACATCAATTCCCCACATCGCGAAAGGCCATGGAGATGTTAAGTTAAACAGAGGAGCTGGTGGCATAATTGACCTTATCACTGTAAATTTGACATTTGTGACATTTCTGACATAGTCGATACAATCTTTTTCTAGTGTCATCCAGAAATAACCAGCCCTTTGGATTTTCCTTGCCATTATGTGCCCGCTAGCATGGGTTGAGCAAATCCCCTCATGGACCTCTCTTAATGCCTTTCTAGCATCTGCCTCCTCCAAACACCTTAACAGGGTACCATCAAATGATCTTTTATATAAATCTCTCCATCTAAATAGAAGTCTATAGCCAACCTTCTCAAAGGTTTTCTTATCCGTTTTTAGAAGCTCCCACCGGATATTCCTGATTCCGCACAAGAATTCTTGATATCGTTAATACCAAGGTTGTCCGTCCACCTCTCCTTCGACTAAACAACAGTGCGCTGGATCATTTCTAATATCAATGTGTACCGGTTTGTACCTTGCATTTGAGGTCAATGGTAGTCATAGCAGCTAGTGTGGCCAAAGCATCCGCAAAATGGTTCCCTTCCCTTCCTAGATGGGTGAATCTAATTTCTTCAAATTCCTTTGCTAGCATGGATAGGTATTCCTGGTACGGCCTCAACTTTTCCTCTTTGGTTTGCCATTCCCCTTTGACCTGGCAGATGATCAACATTGAATCCCCATATACATCTATCTTCTTTATCTTTAACTCCAATGCCGCTTTTAAACCGAGTATACAAGCTTCGTACTCAGCTGTATTGTTGGTGCATTCAAAATGTAGTTTGACCGAAACTGGGTATTGTTTCTTATTAGGAGAGATTATTACCGCCCCTGCCCCGTTACCATGTACATTTACTGCCCCGTCAAAAAACATGGTCCACCAATCTGTCTTCTCTTCTTCCTTTTCTATTGACGATATATCTTCATCAGGGAAATCAAAATCCAAAGGCTCGTAATCTTCAACAGCATTATCGGCCAAATGGTCTGCAATGGCACTCCCTTTTACGGCTTTCCTTGTCATGTACACTATGTCATATTCTGCTAATAAAACCTGCCACCTTGCAATTCGACTTGAGAGAAAAGGCTTATTACAAATATACCTCAGGGATCCAATTTTGAAATCA